>NC_135916.1:1918786-1940065 GCF_964194155.1 Cetorhinus maximus
CAATAATTTATCTACTGCCAATCAAAGAAGGTTGTTGCATGATTTTATTTTGGATAGGATGGGAAATCATCAACTTGGGGCTGGTCCCTTCAAATGTTTATTCCTCTCTAGAAGAAGGAAGGAAACTGAAGGTGAGCTTTTGGTGTAATTTTGTGTGAGTGAGTGAGAGAGAGAGAGAGATGACAGTGTCATCATGTACTTTTTTTCTCCCTTTATAACTGTCAAGGGTCACAAAAGTGAGCATGGAAAATTATGCTTAAACCTTTAGGTTATGGTAAATGAATGAGGATTTTAAGACTTACTGTCAATCACAGGTGCAGAATGTGGGGTTCTTTCAAAATCACAGAACTGTTATAGTGCAGAAGGAGGCCATTCAGCCCATAATGTCTGTACTGGCTCTCCAAAGGAGCATAATGACTTGGTGACATTCTCCTGCCTTTTCCCCATACCCATTGTTTCCATTCAAATAATCATCTAAAACCCTCTTCAATTCTTTGATTGAACCTGCCTCCACCACACTTCCAGGCAGTGCGTTCCATACTCAAACCACTCACTAAGTGGTATATTTTTTTTTCCTCAAATGACATTTGCTTCCTTTGCAAATCACCTGAAACCTGTGCCCTCTCATTCCGGATCCTTTGACAAATGGGAACATTTTATCCCCAACTAATTGATCTACCCCCTCATGATTTTGAACACCTCTATCAAATCTCCTCTTAGCCTTCTCCACTCCAAGGAGCACAGTCCCAAACTCTCCAATCTATCTTCATAACAGAATTTTCTCATTCCTGGAACCATTCTTGTAAACCCTGTCTGCACTCTCTCCAATCCGTTCATATTATTCCCATCATGTGGTGCCCAACACTGTACACAATACTCCAGCTGAGGTCGAACTAGTGTCTTATATGAGATCAGCATAACCTCCTTGTATCCTATGCCCTATTAATAAATAGGACACTGTATGCTTTATTAACTGGTCTCCCCACCTGTCCTGCCACCTTCAATGATATATGTACATATGCACCCAGATCCCTCTGCTTGTGCACCCACTTAAGAATGTAACCCTTATTTTACATTGTTTTTCATCATTCTTCCGGCCAAAATGCATAACCTCACATGTCTCTGCATTGAATTTCACCTGCCTCGTTTTGAAGTTTTACACTGTCCTCCTCCACAGGTTACCCTGTTTCCGTGTTTCACATAATCTACAAACATTGAAATTGTCCCCTGCACACCAAGATCTAGGTCATTAATAAATACCAGGAAAAGCAAGTGTCCCAATGCCGATCACTGAGGGACTCCACTGCAAACCTTTATCCTGCCCGAAAAACATCAGTTGAACCCTCTGTTTCCTGTTACTTAGGCAATTTTGTATCCAGGTTGCTACTGTCCCTTTTATTACAGGAGCTATAGATTTTCTCACAAGCCTGTTGTGTGGCCCCATTGCGAATGCTTTTTTGCAAGTCCAAGTGCACCACACCAACAGCATTGCCCTCACTTAACCTTTCAGTTCCCTCTTTGAAACACTCCAGCAAGTTTTTTTAAACACGGTTTCTCCTTTAGAAAGCCATGATCTATGCTTAACCGATTGTGGTATGTGAGTAATCTCTGTGCCTGTCTGCCCCTTGTATGGCCCTGTTTTACTGTGAACCTGTCAGCCTCTGTTACTGAGTATGTGTTCGCATTGCATCTTTCAATTTAGTATGGTGAGCATTGACATTTCACCCCCGAATCTTTGGTTTTCTGGTGTGTGAAGGGCTTGTTTTAATCAGCACCTTACAGTTTATGACCCATGTTTATGTGTTTTATTTTTACTGTCGCTTTCAACATCTGCTATGTAAATAGTCTAGTTCTTCCCATTTAAATAAAAGAAAATATTTCATGGAAGAATTGATTTTATTTCATGCCTTCCTGTCTCTAGTACGTGCATGTGGTTTAGCAATGGAACCCTGTGCTCCTGTTATGGGAATCCCGGTTTATTCTGTATCTGTCCATCTCTCCTATGTGAGCGGTGTTATTTTATTTTCTGTAATTGTCAATATCAGCTTCGTGAGTTACGGTTTGACCTTATTTGGAATGATCTGGCGATATGACTGTTAGTGAGAATATTTACTGGCACCTGAAATGTATTCATGCCTGTATTAAATAAAATGATCTACTACCCTTATTTCTGATATTGTATGAGATCTTTGTCGAGGAATTAAATGTGTTGCTTTGTTAGAAATCTGGGTAGTGTTCTTAGGATTAATTTTGTCCCTTTCAATCAGTTTTAGTATCTGATATTTAATTTGGAGCTGACGGTTCCAGTCTTGTGGGATGAATGGGCTGCCTATCAATGTGATAATCACTGTGTTTTGGACTGGGATTGATGGACCTGCTGATTAACGGTGCTGAGTTGGAGAGTGAATTGGGTAAATATTACCCCACCTCCCCTGATGCCTTTTAACCATTGAGCATGCATCTCTGTAACCGGAGGTCAATATGAGTCTGACATCTGCTATTCCCTGTGATGGTGGAACTGATGTTATGCCTGTGTCTCTGCACGCTAGGGTTGATGTTGTACCTACTGTTAGAACGAATGTGCTGCACCATATTGTCTTTTCTTTAGCTGGGGGACATCACCTTGGAACTGAACCCTTCATGTATTTGCCTAGAGGAAGGAAACATACCCCTTTGTAACTCAAGGTCAGATGAGGTCACCGAGAGAGCATTAACCAACGTGACCTTTCAGTTGACGATCAGTAAGAAATTCATTCTCTACAAATCAAAAGCAACCAACAGAAAAGGAATAGTATCCGTTTCCACTACAGCACTCAACTTCTGCCCGTCCTGAATTGTAGGTGTTTTTAAAAAAAAAACAGCTGAGTGACATTCAGAAACAACCCACAACTGTACTGCTCCAAGGATGGTCACTACCCGAGAGTTCAGGGATATTTACACAGGTCAGGTTTCAATGTTCGGTTCCCATTGTCCTGACCGTGACCTGAAACCAACAGCCGATATTAAAATGTTTCTCTGACGCTTCTCACTGAATAAACTGCTGCCTCCAATACCTGTATTTATAGCATCGCTCCCCTGGCTCCTGTCCAACATCTGTTTCCACTGTTCACTGTCCAACGCCGTGCAACAGGAGCTTGCCCAGGCATATGCATCGCAGGTTGGAGGAGTGAAAATGGCAATTACTTTTTTTTTGTTTCAATTGCAGCTTGCTCAGGTTCTGTCTCCCTCAGCAGGGCCACACACAGCCCCAGAAAGGCCTCTCCCCGTCCACCCGCTCACTCCAAGTTCCGGAACACCTTCCCGCTCCGCTCTGCCTCTTACAAACAGCCCCCCCACCCGGGTTCTCCCTGAACTTACCCCGAGTCAATAACGAGGTCTGAGGTTGCTCTGTGGCTACGGTGGCAAATCGAGGCGTTGCTGGAGTTAGTTAGTTAGAACGCTCTTCATTCGCATCCCTGGGGCCCTGATATCTCCATTCCCCGTCTGCTTGAAAGGGCTTTCGCCCACTGAACCAATAGCCCTCTTGCTCAGTGTTTGGGTGAAGGGGGTCACACACATGCGCCCTTCTAGTTATGGATAAAACTGCACCGAGGGCACAGCAGCATGGCGCAGGCGCTTCGCTGGACAATAACTCAGAGAGACAGAGCAGAAATCATTTGTTTAATGCCCCGCAAGTCTTAGCAGTTACTGGGACTGTGGGGAAAGAGCAAGCTGTGCGGGGGTGGGGGTGACGATCCCCTTATGATGTTTTCAAACTGAGACCATTCCCTGCAGTTTTTTTTTTATATATGCTGTTCATTCGGCGACCTCCGCAAGTCAGAGGGAGCCTGTGACTGAGCAGAAGTTAGTATCGCATCGTTACAGTCACAAAACAAAAACAGAATTACCTGGAAAAACTCAGCAGGTTTGGCAGCATCGGCGGAGAAGAAAACAGTCAACGTTTCGAGTCTTCATGACCCTTCGGCAGAACTGAGTATAGTTAATAGAGAGGGGTGAAATATAAGCTGGTTTAAGGTGGTGGGAGGGCGGGGGGGAGAGAGAAGTTGAGGGTGGTGTGGTTGTAGGGACAAGCAAGCAGTGATAGGAGCAGATAATCAAAAGATGTCACAGACTAAAGGGTCAAAGAGGTGTTGAAGGTGGTGATATTTGTCTAAGAAAAGTGCTAATTAAGAATGGAAGGCAGGACACTCAAGGTACAGCTCTAGTGGGGGTGGGGTGGAAAGACTGACAAAGTTTTAGTTTTAGATTTAAAAATAATGGAAATAGGTGGGAAAAGAAGAATCTATATAAATTATTGAAAAAAAAGGGGGAGGGGGAAGAAACGGGATGGGGATGGGGGGAGGGGGAGTTTAAGATCTAAAGTTGTTGAATTCAATATTCAGTCCGGAAGGCTGTAAAGTGCCTAGTCGGAAGATGAGGTGCTGTTCCTCCAGTTTGCGTTGGGCTTCACTGGAACAATGCAGCAAGCCAAGGACAGACATGTGGGCAAGAGAGCAGGGTGGAGTGTTAAAATGGCAAGCGACAGGGAGGTTTGGGTCATGCTTGCGGACAGACCGCAGGTGTTCTGCAAAGCGGTCGCCCAGTTTGCGTTTGGTCTCTCCAATGTAGCGGAGACTAAAAGCTACTGCGGATGCTGGAAATCCAAAACAAAAACAGAATTACCTGGAAAAACTTTGAGTTTTTCCAGGTAATTCTGTTTTTGTTTTGGATTTCCAGCATCCACAGCAGCTTTTAGCTTTTTGTTTTTATCACAGGTTGACGTAATCGGATTAAAAGCGTCAGTCACTGAAGTGCCCTATTGAACAAGTTGAGCCGAAAGGAGCCAGGGAGTTCCAGAGGGTACATAGCGGTGTATTTCGGATCCTCTGCCACTTTCCTGGACCGTGGGATAGAAACGTGTCTGCTCCTGGTTCAGTATTGGTAAGAGATGAGTCACGTCAGCTCTCACCGCTGAGGGTGGGGGGCGGTCTGTTAGTGTGTTAAATCAAGCCTTAATCGATCAGCTTCAGAATCGTCGGTGGTGGTTCAGCAGGAAAACCTCCCCATCTTCTGAATTCCAATGTTTCCAAACCCAAATCGCTCTCGCTTTCCTCCTAAATCAACCACTTCATCCCAGGAATCGGCCTCCTGAACATTCCCTGAATCATTTCCGATGGAATCATGATCCTCTCTGCTTCTGGAAGCAAGTCTGGGACACAATTATTGATTGTGATATATGTACATCCTATTGAAATACCGTTACTGTTTCTGGCTCTTTCTGATGACAGATATGAAGGGGTCACACTGTTACATTGACACGTGGTAGCAACAGAGATACCGGTATCTATCTATCTATCTATCTATCTATCTATCTATCTATCTATCTATCTATCTATCTATCTATCTATCTATCTATCTATCTATCTATCTATCTATCTGTCTATCTGTCTGTCTGTCTGTCTGTCTGTCTGTCTGTCTGTCTGTCTGTCTGTCTGTCTGTCTATCTGTCTGTCTATCTATCTGTCTGTCTGTCTGTCTGTCTATCTGTCTGTCTATCTATCTGTCTGTCTATCTATCTGTCTATCTATCTGTCTATCTATCTGTCTGTCTGTCTTTATGCCTATCTATCTGTCTATCTATCTATCTGTCTGTCTGTGTTTATGCCTATCTATCTGTCCATCTATCTATCTATTCCCCCCACCCCAACCCCCACCCCTCTCTCCTTCTGGCGATGCACACATTATTAGTAGGACGTCTTATACTGACACTGTGAACCCTCCTCCCGTGTTATGGGTGGGAATATCACTATCCATCCTCCTCTCAGAAATTCGGGTCCATCATTTCATCTGCGTATCTCACGTACAAAATCAAAAACTGTCCAGAAATGCTCTGTCACTGTTAATTTGTGAGAAACTGCTGTTGGGGAGTGTCATCAATAGCTGAGAATTAGAAAAACCTATTATTTTTAAAAGAAAGGGCTATTTACATTTAAGTAAGGTACGCAAGCAATTGGGAAATAAATTTAAGTCGATGCCAGGTAAAGTAAAATTGCATAACTAAACCAAAGTAAAATAAAGTTAACACGAGGGAATTAAATTGAAGCCATGTCAGGACAGCTCGGTCATGTGGAATGCGCGTCCTGTAATATGTGGGAAGTCGCGGAGGCTACCCGCATCCTAGATGACCACGTGCTGGAAGTGTCATCGGCTGCAAAACCTCCGTGTTTCGGAGCTCGAGCTGGAGCCACTGGGGTGCATCCGCGAGGGTCAGAGCTATGCAGATAGCATGTTCAGAGAGGTGGTCACACCGCAGCTTAGGAGCCCGGTGGCCGAAAGGGAGTGAGTGACCCCTAAGCTGCCCTGGAAAATTAGGCAGGTAGCGCAGGAATCACTTGGGTCCCGCTCACCAATCGGTTTTCCATTTTGGATAACAGTGAGGGTGTTGGTTCCTCAGAGGAGAGCAGTCAGTGCCAAGTCTGTGGCACCACAGGCAGCTCTGCTGTACAGGAGGGGAGAAAGAAGAGACAAGGAGAAGTAGGAATAGGGGGCTCGTTAGTTCGGGGAACAGGCAGTCCATAGGCATGACTCCAGGGTGATGTGTTACCTCTCTGGTGCCAGGGTCAAGGATGTCACAGTGTGGCTGCAGGGCATATTTCGGGGGGGAGGGTGATGAGCCAGAGGTTGTGGTCCACATTTGTACCAATGACTTAGTTAGGAAAGGAGATTAGGTCCTGAAAGCAGGATTTAGGGAGCTAGGAAGGAGATTGAAAAGCAGGACACCTAAAGCAGTAATCTCAGGATTAGTCACTGCCCCACGTGCAAGAGATTAGAGAAGTAGGAGAACTGAGTGATTAAACACGTGGTTGAAAAGCTGGTGTAGGAGGGAGGGCATCTGGTTCCTGAGGCATTGGGACTGGTTCTGGGGGGAAGGTGGGACCTGTACAAGCCGGACGGCCTACACCTGAACAGGACTGGGGGCGAATATCCACGCAGAGAGAGTGCATGTGCGGTAGGTTTGGGGGGGGCGGTGGGTGCTGTGGGTGGGTGGCATTAATCTTGATTGGCATGGGGCTGGGAAACTGAAGGCAAGTCCAGAGCAGGGAGCTGGAGATGGAGAATTAGCGAATGACTCTGAAAGACAGGAGCAGCACAGGTTGAAAAATGCACAGCACAGGGATGAAAAAGTAGATATGTAAATGCAAGGAGCATAGTAAGTAAAGACGATGAGCTGAGGGCAGAGATAAACACGTGACAGCATGATATCATGGCTATGATGGAGACGTATCTTAAGGAAGGGCAAAACATCCCTGGATATAAAGTTTTCAGGCAGGATAGGGAGCGGGATAAAGGAGGTGAGGGCATAGCACTATTGATTAAGTAATCCATTACAGCGGTGAGGGGGGATGATATACTAATGGAAGCATTAATTAAGGCCATATGTGTTGAGATCAGAAATAACAAAGGGGCAGCCGCACTGCTAGGAGTGTACCATAGACCCCTCCCCCTCCCCCAAATAGTGGGAGGGAGTTAGAAGAGCAAATATGTAGACAACTTTCTGGGTGCAAAAACAATAGGGCAGTAATCTTTGGGGATTTCAACTACCCCAGTATCAATTGGGATATGAACAGTGTGAAGGGCACAGAGGACACAAAATTCTTGAACTGTGTTCAAGAGATATTTTTTCGCCAGCACAGAACAAGCCCGACCAGAGGAGGCGCAATTCTAGATTTAGTCTCAGGAAAGGAAACTCTTTCGAGTTACCAACAGTCACAGATTGCAACTCTTTCGAGTACAATCACAGTTCTTGGTTTCCGGGAGTGGGACATGAACCCACAACCTTCTGATTCAAAGGCGAGGGTGCTATGAACTGAGCCACAGCTGACAAGCTGGACAAAATGGATGAAGTAGCCGTGGGGGACCATTTTGGAGGCAGTGGCCACAACATAGTTGGGTTTAGCATCAGTGTGGAAAAGGACAACGGTAGAACAGGAGTATAAGTTCTAATTTGGGGGAAAGATAAATGTACAAAGCTGAGAGGTGTGCCGGTGAGAGTGAACTGGAGTAGGAAAAGCTGTGTCAAATCAGTGGGGAGGCATTCAAAGGCGAGATTCTATGGGCTCAGTTTAGAATCACAAAAACATCCATCGACCATTACCCTTTCTTTCCTGTCGTTGAGCTAATTCTGGATCCAACTTGCCATTTTCCGCTGTACCCCATGAGATCTCACTTTCCTGAAGAGACTGTCATGTGGGACCTTGTCAAATGCCTTACTGAAATCTATGTAGATAACATCCACTACACTACCCTCATCAATCCTCCTCGTTACTTCCCCAAAAGTAACTATTAAGTTAGTAAGACACGATCTTCCCCTAATGAAACCATAATGACTATCCCCGATCATGCCTTTCTAAATGGCATTGATCCTGCCTCTCATAATTGTATCCAATAATTTCCTACAAACGAAAAGGGTGATACGGCCAAATCTAAAAGCCCCCGGTTATCCAGAAGCACACAAGCCAAGATAGAGCAGAAAAAGAAAGCTTGTGACAGTCACAAAAGGATTAATACTGTAGAAAGCATACAAGGTAGGGGGTGAAGTAACAATGGAAATTAGGAAAGTAAAGAGAGGATACGAAAAAAACATATTGGCAGGTAAAATCAAAGAAAATCCTAAGATGTTTTACCAGTACATTAAGAGCAGGAGAATAGCTAAGGAAAAGGTAGGGTCTCTCAGAGATGGACATGGTCACTTGTGCATTGATGCAGAAGATGTGGGCAGGGTTTTCGATGAGTACTTTGGTCCCTGTCTTCACTGAGGAGAGGGATGATGCAGGCATTCTAGTTAAAAAGGAGGAGTGTGAAATATTAGATACAATAAGCATCGTGAGAGAGGAAGTACTGGAGCGACTGGCACTCTTGAAGTTGGATAAATCATCAGGGCCAGATGGATTCTATCTCAGGCTATTGAAGGAAGCCAGGGAGGAAATGACGGATGCTCTGAGGATCATTTTTGCAATCCTCACTAGATACAGACGAGGTCCCAGAGGATTGGAAGTCTGTGAACATTGTACTATTTCGTTTTAAATAAAAGGGTGCGAGGGATAGGCCAGAAAACTACAGGTCAGTCATTCTGACTTCGGTGGTGGGGAAATAATTGGTAACAATTATGGGAGGCAGGGTGCACTGCCATTTAGAAAGACACAGATTGATCAGAGACAGCATGGGTTTTTTTTTATGGGAAGATCGTGTCTTGCTAAATTAATCGATTTTTATTTTGAGGAAGTATCGAGGAGGATTGATGAGGGTATCGTGGTTGATGTTATCTACATGGATTTCAGTGAGGCATTTGACAAGGTCCCGCATGGCAATCTAATCAGAAAAGTGAAATATCATTGGAAACAGGGGAATGTGGCATGTTGGATCCAAAATTGGATGCGAAACATTGGGTAATGTTTGATGGATGTTTTTGCGAATGGAAATCAGCTACCATTGGTGTTCCTGAGGGCTCAGTGTTGGGGCCTTTGCCGTTTATTGTATATATTAATGATTAAGACTTAAATCTGGGAGGCATGATCGGGAAATTTGCAAATTACACAAAATTTGGCCGTGTAGTTGACAGTGAAAAGTATAGCTGTCAACTCCAGAGTGGCAGCAATGGTTTGGTCGAGTGGCTGGAGAACAGGCAAATGGAATTCAGTCCGGAAAAGAGTGAGGTAATGCACTTGGGGAGGGTAAACAAAGCGAGGGAATACTCAATAAACGGGGAGGCGTTGGGAGAGGCTGAGTAAGTGAGAGACCACATGTCATTGAAGGCGGCAGGACAGGTGGGCAAGGTGGTCAGGAAAGCATTTGGAATGCTTTCCTTTATCCAGCGAGGTATTGTATAAAAAACAGGGTTCCACTGATGGGAACTGTATAAAACGCTGGTTAGGCCACAGCATGAATATTTTGTACCCAGCTGTGTGGCAAATTGCCCAGTTACGTTCTGTGCACAAAAAGCAGGACAAATCCAACCCGACCAATTGCTACAGCATCAGTCTACTCTCAATCATCAGTAAAGTGACAGAAGAGGTCATCAGCAGTGCTATCGAGTGGCACTTGCTTAGCAATAACCTGCTCAGTGAAGCCCAATTTCAGTTCCACCAGGGCCACTCAGCTCCTGACCTCATTACAGCCTTGGTTCAAACATGGAGAAACATGCTGGACTCCCGGGTTGAGGTGAGAGTGATGGCCCTTGACATCAAGGTAGCATTTGACAGAGTGTTGCATCAAGGAGCCCAGGCCAAACTGGAGTCAATAGGGATCGGGAGGAAAACTCACGGCTCTTTGGAGTCATGCCTAGCACAAAGGAAGATGGTTGTGGTTGTTGGAGGTCAGTCATCTCAGCTCCGGGACATCTCTGCAGGAGTTCCTCGGGGTAGTGTCCTCGGCCCAATCATCTTCAGCTGCTTCATCAATGACCTTCCTTCCCTCATAAAGTGAGAAGTGGGGATGTTTGCTGATGACTGCACAATGTACAGCACCATTTGCGACTCCTCAGGTACTGAAGCAGTCCATGCAGCAGAACCTGGACAATATCCAGTCTTGGGCTGAAAAGTGGCAAGTAACATTTGCACCACACAAGTGTCAGGCAATGACCACCTCCAACAAGACAGAATCCAACCATCGGCCCTTGATGTTCAATGGCATTACCATCTCTGAATCCCCCACTATCAACATCCTGTGGGTTACCATTGACCAGAAACTGAACTGCACTAGCCATATAAATAACATGGTTACAAGAGCAGGTCAGAGGCTGGTCATCATGCGACAATTAACTCACCTCCTGACTCCCCAAAGCCTGTCCACCATCTACAAGGCACAAGTCAAGAGTGTGATGGAATATTCCCCGCTTGCCTGGATGAGTGCAGCTCCCACAACACTCAAGGAGCTCGACACCATCCAGGACAAAGCAGCCCCGCTTGATTGGCACCACATCCGCAAACATTCACTCCCTCCACCACCGATGCACAGTAGCAGCAGTGTGTGTACTATCTACAAGATGCACTGCAGGAACTCACCAAGGCTCTGTCGACAGCACCTTCCAAACCCATGACCACTACCATCTGGAAGGACAAGGGCAGCAGATAGACGGGAACATCACCACCAGCAAGTTCCCCTCCAAGCCACTCACCATCCTGACTTGGAAATATATCGGCCGTTCGTTCAGTGTCGCTGGGTCAAAATCCTGGAACTCCCTCCCTAACGGCACTGTGGGTGTCCCTACACCACATGGACTGCAGCTGTTCAAGAAGGTAGCTCACCACCACCTTTTCAAGGGCAACTAGGGATAGGCAATAAATGGTGGCCCAGCCAGCGAAGCCCACATCCTGTTATTGAATAAGAAAAAATTCTCGTCACGACATTACAGAAAGGACGTAATTGCTCTGGAGAGAGTGCAGTGGTGATTTACAAGAATGTTGCAGGGCTTGAATATTGAAACTAAAAGGAGAGATTGGATAGGCTAAGTTTGTCTTCCTTCGAACAGATGAGGCTAAGGGGTGAGCTCATTGATGTGTACAGAATTAAAGGGGCCCAGATAGGGTAGACAGGGAAGATTTGCTTCCCCTACCAGGAGGCATAGATTTAAGGTGATTGGTAGAAGGAATAGAGGGGACATGAGGAAAGACTTTTTTCACCCAGAGGGCGGTGGGGGTCTGTAAATCACTGCCTTAGCCGGGGGGACAAGGCTGAAATGCTCAACTCATTTAAAAGGTACCTGGATCTGTATCTGAAGTGCTGTAACCTGCAAGGCTACGAACAAGGTGAACATGCATAAGAACATAACAACAAGGAACAGGAGGAGACCATGCAGCCCCTCGAGCCTGCTCATCATTTAATAAGATCATGGCAGATCTGGATAGTAACCTGGAATCTGCTTCCCATCTACCCCCGATAACCTACCGCCCTCTTGCTTAACAATGTTAGGACCCAAGCAAATCCATGAAGGGATCAGTTCCAAGGTGATGATCCCCAGCCAACAAAATGTGCTCAGCCATCTCCTTCTAACAGTAGGTACAACATCAATGCTAGAGTGCAGAGACACAGGCATAACATCAGTTCCACTGTCACAGGGAGTAGGAGATGTCAGACTCACATTGTTCTCAGGTTACAGAGACACATGTTCAATCCAACAGTCAAAGACATCAATGGTGGGTGGAATAATGATTACCCAATCCACCCCAACTCAGCGCCGTTAATCGGCAGGTCCATCAATCTCAGTCCAAAATCATGGCGGTTATCATATTGATAGGTGGTCCATTCATCTCACAAGAGTGGAATGTCAGCGACTAATTAAATATCAGATAATAAAGCTGATTGAAAGGGACAAAATTAATCCTAAGAACGTATCCAGACTTCTTACAAAGCAACACATTTAATTCATCGACAAAGATCTCATACAATATCAGAAATACGGATAGTAGATCATTTTATTTAATACAGACATGAATACATATCAGGTGCCAGTAAATATTCTCACTGATAGTCATATTGCAAGATCATTCCAAAAGAGATCAAACCATAACCAACGAAGCTGATATTGACAAGTACAGGGAATAAAATAACACCACTCACATAGGAGAGATGGACAGATACAGAATAAACTCAGATTCTCATAACAGGGGCACAACGTTACATTGTAAAACTACAGAAACATGCCAGAGAGAGGGAATTGTGAAATAAAGTCAATAATTCAATGGCAGGAATTGAAAATAAAAATGGGATGAACATGGCTAATCACATAGGAGATGTTGAAAGCTACAGTAAAAAAAACCCACATAAACATGGATCATAAACTTCTAACAGTAGGTACAACATCAATGCTAGAATACAGAGACACAGACAGAACCTCTATTCCACTGTCATAGGGAGTAGGAGATGTCAGACTCACGTTGATCTCAGGTTAATGAGACACACGTTCAATCCAACAGTGCTGATTAAAACAAGCCCTCACACACCAGAAAACCAAAAGATTCAGGGGTGAAATGTCTATGCTCACCATCCTGAATTGAAAGATGCAAAGTGAACATTATACTCACTAACGGAGGCTGGCAGGTTCACAGTAAAGCAGACAGTGCCACGCAGGGTGCAGACAGACACAGAGAGAACCCATTCCCCACATGCCGGAATCTGTTAAGCGTAGAGCATGGATTTCTAAAGGGGGAAACCGTGTTTAACAAACTTGCTGGAGTGTTTCGAAGAGGGAACTGAAAGGGTAAATGAGGGTAATGCTGCTGATGTGGTGCACATGAGATTGCAAAAATAATTCGACACAGTACCACTCCACAGACTTGTGAGAAAACCTATAGCTCATGTAATAAAAGCGACAGTGACAATGTGGATATAAAATACACTCAGCGAGTGGTCCGAGTCTGGAATGCACTGCCTGGAAGTGTGGTGGAGGCAGGTTCAATCGAGGCATCCAAGAGGACATTGAATAGAAGCAATGTGTCGGGGTATGGGGAAAAGGGAGGAGAATGTAATTAAGTCATAATGCTCATTTGGAGAGCCAGTGCAGACACGATGGGCTGAATGGCCTCCTTCTGTGCCATAACAATTCTGTGAATAATCTATCTCGCTCTGCCTTAAATATATTCAAAGACTCTGCTTCCACCACCATTTCAGGAAGAGAGTTCCAAAGGCCCTCTGAGTGAAAAAAAAATCGACCCCTTATTTTTAAACAGTGACCCTATTTCTAGATTCTCCCAGAAGAGGGAAACATCCTCTCCATGTTCACCCTGTCTTGACCCCTCAGGATCTTAAAGGTTTCAATTAAGTCGCCTCTTACTCTCCTAAAGTTCAGCGAATACAAGCTTAGTCTGTCCAACCTTTCCTCATGAAACAAACCGCCCATTTACCATTAGCCTGGTAAACCTTCTCTGAACTGCGTCCAACTCATTTACATTCTTCCTTAAATAAGGAGACCGATACTGTACAATGTACTCCAAAAATGTGGCCTCACTAGTGCCTGTACATAACCTCCCTACTTTTATATTCAATTTCCCTCGCAAAATGATCATATTCAATTAGCTTTCCGAATGACTTGCTGTGGCTGCATACCAGGTGCTAGAAAGCGGGATTAAAATCAGCGGCTGGTTCTCTTTCTCAGGGCGGCGCGGACACGATGGGGCTGAATGGCCTCTTTCTGTATCGTGACTTGTCTCATCCCGAGCAGTTCTGGGACACAGGACTCAGTGCTCTACGGGGCTATTCCCAGGGACACACACCGAAACAAACATCAACTGCGGCTGGAGGATCATCATCTCGGGGAAAGACGTTCTTTGGTCTGCCTGAAACTTGTTGGTCTTCCAGTGCAAAGAGTTGTCCCCGACCGAGTGTTGCAGATTCCAAGGTCCAGGACTACGTGCTGAGGGACGCACTAAAGCTTAGGGCAGACGCTGCAAAGGCTCAATGGGGAAAGGTCGCTGTCTAAGACCTTTCTGCCACAGCGCACCGAGGCCCTGGGAATTGTATAGACCCCTCGGGCTGTACAGCTCACAATAAATACACGTAGTGAATACTACATGTATCACAATTGTATTGAAACACATCAGAGTTGTATGATCATGATGTATGTTGATAACTCCAATACCATTGCACTGTCTGACTGTCTGTAATGACCATATTGAAATGACTGTAATATTCATGGATTGTATTGAAGCACCTCATGATCCATGTGTAAAAGTTGAATCCGATTGCACTTTTTGTGATGGCGATTTTGAAATGTTTTGTAATGTTCTTCCAGATATTTTATGAATAAAGTATATATTTTTTTTAAATAACACTTTTCTATGGTTCTGCGTTCAGAAACTTGACTCTGTGCGATTGTATGTTAATATTTAACTGGCCTATCTCTGGTTGTTGAGACCGGGATATATTTGTTTCACCTGTGCAATTGTGACCTGTCAGTTCAGAAGGAGCAACATAAACAGGGAACTATGAGGTGTCAGCTGTGGCTCAGTTCATAGCACCCTCGCCTTTGAATCAGAGGGTCGTGGGTTCATGTCCCACTCCCAGAAAACCAAGAACTGTGATTGTACTCGAAAGAGTTGCAATCTGTGACTGTTGATAACTCGAAAGAGTTTCCCGGAAACCAAGAACTGTGATTGTACTCGAAAGAGTTGCAATCTGTGACTGTTGATAACTCGAAAGAGTTTCCCGGAAACCAAGAACTGTGATTGTACTCGAAAGAGTTGCAATCTGTGACTGTTGATAACTCGAAAGAGTAAAAACAGGGAACAGAGGTGTCAGCTGTGGCTCAGTTCATAGCACCCTCGCCTTTGAATCAGAGGGTCGTGGGTTCATGTCCCACTCCCAGAAAACCAAGAACTGTGATTGTACTCGAAAGAGTTACACGCGATCTGTTGATAACTCGAAAGAGTTACAAATAGTTTTTTAAAAAAATAAACAAGGAACTCAGGAAAGGACCGGGAGCGGATAACTTGCACAGTCACCGTAAAGAAACGGCTTGATCTGTGCGATTAAGGCGATGGTCTGAAGTCGTACGTGAATGGATCGTGCGGCGGAGTCTGGGACAGATTCATGTGCTTAATAGTGGCTCAGTTTCTAAACCACCAATCTCCCAGAAACCGGAGCAAAAGGCCGAAAAGAGGGGGGAATCTGTCCAAAGCCCTTTACGTTTGTTGACATTTTTAACACGTGTAACTGTAGAGGTGAACGTTGTGTCCAGGAGAGTGTATAAGAGGGACGGGAGCCAAGCCAATGAAAGTGTGTTTGTGGGTCCGTTCCGATCACGGGTTCTCCCAGTCCCGCTTGTGTAAAACAAAAATATTTTGCAGTCAAAGGTGCCCCCTGTTCCCCTGCTCAACACCAGAGCTACATTTCAAGGCAATTTCTGTGTTGTTTGCTAGATTTCAGTCGATAAGTAGAGGACATGTCAGAGATCGGGTGAAGGAGCCGCAGTAAATCCGGTTTAAATCGAAACTGGAGTCTTCAATTCGCGTGAAATATTTTCGACAGCGAACATTACAATGTCAGAGATAAGAAGGATTTAGTCTGGGACACTGGAGAGCCGGAATTTCCATGGAATTGGGGAGTTTGTGAGGAGAGAAAAACACAGAGAGGCAGCAGCAGCCTGGAGCTGACAGCAGCCTGTCTCCGCCCCGTCCGCTCGCTGCCTTTAAGTTGCTCAGTGCCGCCACCAGCGGCTTCATTTCTCAGCCCGTTCACATTGACAGAGACACTTTTGTGCAGAGTCCCGGAACATGACCGATACTGCAGCCGCCGAAACGGCTCCTCCAGCCGCTCCCGCCGCCCAGGTCAAGACTCCCAAGAAGAAGAAGAAGGCGGCTCCCCGGAGCAGTGCAGCCGGTCCCAAGCTGGGCGAGCAGATCCTCAAGGTTGTGGCGGATTGCAGCGATCGCAAGGGGATGTCGCTGCCCGCGATCAAGAAGGCGCTGCGCGGCAAAGGGCTGGATGTGGAGAAACTGGGCTCCCAGATCAAGCAAAGCATCAAGAGGAATGTGAAGAATGGCTTCCTGGTTCAGGTCAAGGGCACGGGCGCCTCGGGCTCCTTCAAAGTCCCTAAGAACCCAACCCCGGGGAAAGTGGGAAAGAAGGCGAAGGCAGCAGCTGGCAAGAAATCTCCAGTGAAGAAAGCGGCAGCCAAGAAGGTGACAGCAAAGAAAGCAGCGGCCAAGAAGACTCCAGTCAAGAAAGCAACGGCCAAGAAATCTCCAGTCAAGAAAGCAGCGGCCAAGAAATCCCCAGCGAAGAAAGCAGCGGCCAAGAAAACAGCCAAGAAGGCGGCAACTCCCAAAAAGCCGGTGAAGAAAGCAGCCCCCAAGAAAAAGTCTCCTGCCAAGAAGGTGACGGGCGTCAAAAAAGTGGCGATAGGGAGGGCCAAGCCCAAAGCGAGATAAGCAAAGACAGGAAAGAAGGGAAAGATCCCGAGCAAATTGTAAACCTCTGAACCCAAAGGCTCTTTTCAGAGCCACCCACATTTCACATGAAAGAGCTGATTCCCTGTATCAAAAACGATTGTGGGACTTTAGGCATCATTTTGGATTTAAACCCATTTTGCTGCTCTATTCGTTTACTCTCTCCTCATGGCTCACATGTTATTTCCTTTTCTACTGAAGTCTAGAAATCAACAAATTGAATTGCCTTAAATGCCAAATCTTTGTGGTTCAGCAGGGGTACTGAAGGATTCTTTGATTGTAAAGGGTTTTTTTTTTTAATTAGAGGAAAGTGTTCAGGAAGGGCACTCAAAACAGAGTTGCATTAGTCTGACTCGCCCTCCCCTTTCACGGATTCTCTCTTGCACATGGTTCCCATCTGCACATTGAGAGGTGGAAAATTCCCTCAGAACGTAGGAAGATCCAAGGACAGACTCTCTCCTCATTCTGGCCTTTGCTCCCCATTGTGGGGTCTATTGTAGATTCTCAATCAGCTATTGTTAAGCACTCTTGAGGTCTCGGCCCCCTGCAGGTCGTCTGTTAACCTGATCCCGCTCCAGGATCGTCTACAGGGCCACATTTCTCGAGGGTGACAAAGCACATTATCTGTTCTGGGAGGCCTCCAGGTTTTCCCGTTTCCTGCACTGACCAGTGATCACTAATCCCAATCTCAACGCCAGAGAGGTTCACAGTGGGAGAATCATTCCACACTCACTGATAATGGAGGCTCTAGCAGTAGCAGGCCATTCCTCGATTCGGACTGGGGATTTTTTTTTTAAAAAAAGGGTTGGAGTATCAGGCGTTGACTTGAGGAAAGGAGATAAGGGCAGTTACCGTCTCACCCACAATGCGGTCAGAATGGTGTATGGCCATTCACTTTATCCATAACACACCACACTATGTAGCAAAGGAGAGAGAGAAATAGATAGTCAGAGAGAGAGAGAGACAGAGAAAGAGAGAGAGAGGGATTGGGAAGGAAAGAGAGACGGTCAGGCAGAGAAAGAGAGACAGAAAGAGAGAGAGTGAAAGAGTCAGACAGAAAGAAAGAGAGAAACAGAAAGAGGGACAGAGAACGAGACAGGCAGAAAGAGAGGCAGGGAGAGAGACACACAGAGAGAGACTGAGAAAGAGAGAGAAGGATTGGGAAGGAAAGAGAGACGGTCAGGCAGAGAAAGAGAGACAAAGAGAGAGAGAGAGTCAGACAGAGAGAGAGTGAGACAGAAAGAAAGAAAGAGACAGAAAGAAAGAGAGAAACAGAGAGACTGAGAAAGAGAGAGAGGGATTGGGAAGGAAAGAGAGGCAGAAAGAGAGAGACAGAAAGAAAGAGAGAGAGAGACAGAGAAAGATGGACATGCAGGCAGAAAGAGACCCAGAGAGAGAGACACAGAGAGTGAGAGAGGCTGAGAAAGATAGAGAGACAGAGAAAGAGAGAGGCAGAGAGAGAGAGAGTCAGACAGAGAGAGAGAGACAGAAAGAGAGAGACAGAAAGAAAAAGAGAGACAGACAGAGAAAGATGGACATACAGCCAGAAAGAGAGACAGGGAGGGAGACACAGAGAGAGAGAGAGTGACAGAGAGAGAGAGAGATGTGGTCTTCTAATACCAAATCTTGTGTCGATATGACACTAACAACAGTCTAGCACTTTCAAGCTGAGGATGTAGGACACGTTACCAATATTACAATAGAGTACGAGAAAAAATAACCAAATTTCTGTTCCTGGCCATTGAATTTGAGACTTACTTACAGGCCTGTCCTTGGTGAGACCACAGTCCCGGCCCCTCCAAACCAATGCTTATAAGCTTTAAAATGAACAAGAAAAAAAAATCATGCAGCACCTAGAACTAGTCCCAATACAGACCTAGGGGCTAACGAAATAAAATAGTCAAAACATTTTCAGCAAATTTTTTTGAACGTGAAATTCAGGTTCATTTTGTTTTTAAATGAAAACCTGGTTGAATTATATATGAACAGACTGGAAAAGGAACAACCATGTTTATTCATTTACAGGCCTGTTCGTGTATTTCCACCAAGTCAGAAGTAAATAGGAATACTGTTGGTTCAAATATATACAGGAGAAAGGAGATGAGAAAAGTACAACTCCCAAACTGTGCTATGGATACCCCGGTGCTTGATGAAGTTAATATTAAGGCTACTGAGGTAACTAAGTAAGAGTGACAGGTGAGAAAATCAACTTTAAACAGAATCTGCAACAGGGCACAAGGCCTAAACAATACCTTATTCCAGAGCAAGTCTTATATATTGGCACAAAAAAGCATTAGGAATGCATTTAATAAGAATAGATTGACTTAATAAGTACATAATCTAGTTTAGATGACATGTCATCGTGCCCATTACAGACAAGCTGGTGGTCATAGCTTGCTGTTAACTATCCCGGGTTATAAGGACTTTGGAAAGAATAGACCAATGTGAAAATTGGAAGAGCTAATTTAATGGGGCACTTGTAAGAGAGAGGATTATGGACCATCAAAATCAATCAGCGCAGATTCCATAGATAGAGATGAATTAACAACAGAAGGCTTAGAACTTAAACCAGAACAAAATACTGCAGATGCTAGAAATCTGAAATTTAAAGAAAACCCAGAAAATCTTGGAAAGAAAACAGTCAAATATCTGGCAGCATCTGTGGAGAAAGAAGCAGAGTTCAACTTATCGACATGAGGACTCGAAACGTCAACTTTGCTCTTCTCCGCCGATGCTGCCAGACCTGCTGAGTTTTTTCCAGGTATCTCTATTTTTGTTTTGGATTTCCAGCATCCGCAGTTTTTTTTGTTTTTTATTTTTGTTTTTAACTTATCGAGGCCGCATGAATCTCCTCCACAGATCAAACAGCTAAAATTAAACGAGCATTTTAAAACTCAATACTTTAAATTAAACAAACATTTTGAATTCTAAAATTGTAGAGGGAGATCTACACTGTATCTAACCCGTGCTGTACCTGCCCTGGGAGCGCTCGATGCTGACACTGGGTATAAAGTGGGGAGGGGGACACACTGTCAGGGTAATGTAGAGAGAGATCTACACTGTATCTAACCCGTGCTGTACCTGCCCTGGGAGCGCTCGATGCTGACACTGGGTATAAAGTGGGGAGGGGGACACACTGTCAGGGTAATGTAGAGAGAGATCTACACTGTATCTAACCCGTGCTGTACCTGCCCTGGAGCGCTCGATGCTGACACTGGGTATAAAGTGGGGAGGGGGACACACTGTCAGGGTAATGTAGAGAGAGATCTACACTGTATCTAACCCGTGCTGTACCTGCCCTGGGAGCGCTCGATGCTGACACTGGGTATAAAGTGGGGAGGGGGACACACTGTCAGGGTAATGTAGAGAGAGATCTACACTGTATCTAACCCGTGCTGTACCTGCCCTGGGAGCGCTCGATGCTGACACTGGGTATAAAGTGGGGAGGGGGACACACTGTCAGGGTAATGTAGAGAGAGATCTACACTGTATCTAACCCGTGCTGTACCTGCCCTGGGAGCGCTCGATGCTGACACTGGGTATAAAGTGGGGAGGGGACACACTGTCAGGGTAATGTAGAGAGAGATCTACACTGTATCTAACCCGTGCTGTACCTGCCCTGGGAGCGCTCGATGCTGACACTGGGTTTAAAGTGGGGAGGGGGACACACTGTCAGGGTAATGTAGAGAGAGATCTACACTGTATCTAACCCGGGCTGTACCTGCCCTGGGAGCGCTCGATGCTGACACTGGGTTTAAAGTGGGGAGGGGGACACACTGTCAGGGTAATGTAGAGGGTCATTGGACTCGAAACGTCAACTAATGTCTTGCTTACACCGAAGGCGTATTTCTAGTGCTAAATATTCCAGGAAAACATAATAATTGGGTAATTTTAATACTTTTAGTATCGAGTAATTGAGCAATAATCTAGCAATAAGGCAGAATTTAATTAAGGTTAGTCATAATATAATCAAATTCAATGTCAAATTGGCAAGGAAAGGCGTGACCGTGTTAGACAAGCACCAGTCTCCCAGGTTGCAGAAGCGCTTGGTTTAAGGGGATGATTGACAGTTGTATTCGCCAATGGAGGGTGAGAGCCAATCGATGGTCGAAATGAGACGCACCCTGTGCGTCATTGGCCCCGCCTCCACCACGCGACCACTTCCACCCATAAGGCCAAGCGGGATGGTAAGGGGGGGGGAGCGAGACTCCCGTTGATCTGTCGGCTGAATTGTTGCAGAGATATGCGCACGCGCGGTAAAGGCCTCACGGTAAAGAGGAGGAGGAGCGCGCATGCGCGCCCATCCGGAGCCCCATTCACTCAGTGACCGGAATAGGTTCTAATGCAGCAGCGGCCGGGGG
>NC_135916.1:1940265-2122765 GCF_964194155.1 Cetorhinus maximus
AGTGCCCAGCTCCCAGTCTCTGCAGAAAAGCCTCAGTCACACCCTCCCGGGGACGCCTGGTTTGTAAAAATCGATGCTGGGACGGAGATTTCAAAAAGTCTCCCCCAGGAAGCAGCAGCTTGTTCCCGGTTTGAAGGGAAGGAGTTTAGGCCTTTCTGGGGATGTGTCCGGACTCAGATCACACATGGTGCCCGGGGAGGGGGGGAGAGGGGGAAGAGGGAGGGTTACAGCAGGCATGAGGCTGGGGAAGGAAATGTGTCTCCCTGTTCCCATCCGGATAGCATTACATTGCTGCCTGTGGGATCCCCCTGTGCAGAAACGGCCTGCAGCTTTTCCTGAACTGCAACAGGGAACACACGACGTTTCTGGGGGAGGGGGTGGCATTTCCCTGTCTCTGTCACTCCAGCTTTCCCTCTCCCTCTCTCTTTCCAGACAGGACCCCTTGCTGATCCTGTCCATTGAATGTTAATAACAGGACAGGACCCCTTGCTGCTCCTGTCCACTGAGGGTTAATCCCAGGACAGACATGGTTTCAACAAGGGCCTGTCTTTATTTTTGGCTTAATATTAAATCTATATTTCTTTCCCCTGTTGGTTGTGTTACTCCAGTTCCAAACCCCGATCTCACACAAACCCCCAAAACACTGGCAGTAATCGCAGTCCCCAACCCACTCTCCCTCTCGGGTTGTATTCCCTGAAATTAAGTAGCATCAGGGGTGACTTGATCAATTTGTCAAATCCTGAGAGGTACTGAGGGGGGAGATTAGGTTAATGTATGAGCTCTTGTCCTGAGTTACAAGCTTTGTGAGGCAACTTATCGAATCCTTTTTGAACAGACAAGTATCCTTCTGTCACTACAATTTACCTGTATGTTGCAAAGTTATTCTGTTAATTTTCATCCCACAGAGTCAAAATTTCTGTGATTCTGTGTCTGAGTCAGAACTTCAAATAGTTCAGATTCACTGTTTAAAATAAGCAGTCACTTTTCTGTGGTGGTTTTTGTGATTGAGTATGGATCTCAGAATCTGTCAGTGGAAGGGAGTTTCAACAGAGATAGGAAATGGGATTGATGAATAAAGGTCCAGGATTTTGTTCGCTGCATTAGATTGTGAATAATGAATTTGAACACTTTTTTAATTTGAACTCGAATTCAAAAATAATGAGGCTTTTGAATCTCAAAACATCAAATAGTTCCAATGAGAAATTAAATTTGATATTTGGGATCAAGCTGGTTAAAAACTCACACTACCCATTCCATGAATCAGCCTCTGTAACCTGCACTTCAGCACACCACAAGAAAAATGATATTTTCAACTGTTCTTGATTCCAGTCTGTTACTCAATCCCGGGTATCGATTATTCTATATATAAACCCCCTGCACCCCTCAATTAGATTCCAGCCTGTAACTCAATCCCGGGTAACTACTATTCTCTATATAAATCCCCTGATCCCAAACTCTCTCTCCCACTCATCCAAACTCTCTCTCCCTCTCACCCCAACCCTCTCTCCCTCTCACCCCAACCCTCTCTCCCTCTCACCCCAACCCTCTCTTCCTCTCACCCCAACACTCTCTCCCTCTCACCCCAACACTCTCTCCCTCTCACCCCAACACTGTCTCCCTCTCACCCCAACACTGTCTCCCTCTCACCCCAACACTGTCTCCCTCTCACCCCAACACTGTCTCCCTCTCACCCCAACACTGTCTCCCTCTCACCCCAACACTGTCTCCCTCTCACCCCAACACTGTCTACCTCTCACCCCAACCCTCATTCCCTCTCACCCCAACCCTCATTCCCTCTCACTCCAACCCTCTCTGCCTCTCAACACAACCCATTCTCCCTCTCACACCAACCAACTTACCATCTCATCCCCACTCTCCCTCTTACCCCAACACTATCTCCCTCTCACCCCAACTCTATCTCCCTCTCACCCCAACTCTCTCTCCCAATCTCCCCAACTCTCTCTCCCAATCTCCCCAACTCTCTCTCCCAATCTCCCCAACTCTCTCTCCCAATCTCCCCAACTCTCTCTCCCAATCACCCCAACACTCTCTCCCTATCACCCCAAACCACTCACCCAAAATTCTCTCAATATCATCCCCACTCTCTCACCCTCTCCCCCCAACTCTCTTTCACTCTCACCATCTCCTCATTCCCTCTTACACCAACCCTCTCTCCCTCTCACCCAACCCTCTCTCCCTCTCACCCCATCCTTCTCTCCCTCTCTGCACAACCCTCTCTAACTCTCACCAAAACTCTCTCCCACTCACCCCAAACTTCTCTCCCTCTCAATGCAACCCTCTCTCCATCTCACCAGAACCCGCTGTCCCTCTCACCACAACTCTCTTTCCCTCTCACCCCAACAGTCTCTTCCTCTCACCCCAAACCTCCCACCCTCATACCCCAACTCACTCTCTCTCTCTCACCCCAACCCTCTCTCCCTCTCACCCCAAACCTCTCTCCCTCCCTTCCCCACTCTCTCACCCGACTCTCCCTCCCTATCACCCCAAACCTCTCACCCAAAAGCTCTCTCACTCTCATCCGCACTCTCTCACCCTCTCACCCCAACTCTCTCTCACTCTCTCCCTTTCACGTGCAATCCCACTTTCACAATCCCTCTCACACGCTCACTCTCACACTCTATCTCTTGCACACACAATCTCCCACGCACACACACCATCTCTCTCTCACACACACAATCTCTGTCTCTCACATGCACTCTCTCTCTGATCATCATCTTGGCCCACACCCTCTCTGCCAACCCCACGCTTTCTCTCCCACCCCCCAAACTATCTCTGCACCATCCCACCCACCATCCCCACCCCCGTGCTCTCTCATTCCCATGCTCTCTCCAGTTTTGGATGAGAGAGAGTTGGTGAGGCAGGACGGAGATCCCTTCTCAATCCGTTTCTCAGTCTCTATTTCTCTCTGCGAGTGTTTGATGGGGACAGTATGGAGGGAGTTCTATTCTATATTTAACCCTGTGCTGTACCTGTCCTGGGAGTGTTAGTTAGGGACAGTATAGAGGGAGCTTTATTCTGTATCTAATCCCGTACTGTACCTGTCCTGGGAGTGTTTGATGGAGACAGTATCGAGGGAGCTTTACTCTGTATATATCCCCGTGCTGTACCTGTCCTTGGAGTGTTTGATGGGTACAGTATCGAGGGAGCTTTACTCTGTATCTAGCCCCTGCTGCATCATCTCTGGGAATGGTTGCTGGCAACATTCTCATCAAAAACAAAAACATTCCACAAAGCAGGGCTTAACAAATTGAACATGAATTTCCTTGTTTGATTCTCCCTGGTCTGTTCTGATTCTCTGATAGATTCCTCATGTTTACCCTCTATTTTATATATAAACCCCCTGAACCCCTCGATTAGATTCCAGTCTGAAACTCTCTCCCGGGTGTCTGTTATTCTATATATAAACCACCCCAACCCCTCGATTAGATTCCAGCGCTTCCACATCACAAATTGAGGAAGGGGTCTCCCCCCATTTTAAAGTTGGTTAAAGGCTCTCCCGCTATTTTTAAGATGGGGGCGGGATCACCCTCCAATTTAAAGATGGAGAAGGGATGTCTCACAGGATAATGTCCTTTACGCTCAATAATGTTAAGAAATTTTTGAACATTTTCAGTTTCCCCCTACAATTTCTCTTTCTCTCATCCTGTCTCATTCCTTCTCTCCCTTTCCCATCCCATCTCTCTGCCACTCTATACATTTCTCTGTTTCTCTCTCTCACCCCATCACTTTACCCAACACTCGCTCCCCTCTCTTCATCTCTATCTCTCAACTCATCCCTTTTTCTTTCGCTCGATCTCCCCCCTCTATTTCACTCGCTTACCCAGCTCTCTTTCCCTCTCACCCTGTCTCTCTGCCGCTCTGTCTCTCTATCTGTCGTTCCGTCTTTCTCTCTCTCTCTCACTCACTACTTACCTCCGTTGCTCTGCTACTCCCTCTGTCGCCGCCATATCTCTCCCTTTCGCCTTGTCTCTCTGTTGCTCTCTTTCTATCTCTGTACCTCTTTCATCCCATCTACCTCTCCGTCTATCTCTCTCTCTCTCTTTCTCTCCCAGGAAAACAGAGAGTAATGGTTCATGGGAATTTTTCCGGCTGGATGTAGGATTGTAGTGGAGTTCCCCAGGGGTCAGTATTGGAACCCTGGATTTCCCTGATGTATATAAATGATTGAGATATTAGTGTGCAGGGGACCATTTCAGAGTTTGTGGATGGCACAAAACTTGGGAGAATGATAAACAGAGAGGGGGACAGTGTAGAGCATCAAAAGGACATTTACAAGTTAGTAGCGTGGGCAGATAGGTGGCCAATGATGTTCAATGTGGAGACGTTTGAGGTGATGCATTTTGGTAGGAGAAACATGGACAGGAAAAATAAAAGTAGGGGTGAAATTTTGAAGGGGGTGCAGGAGCAGACAGACCTGGGTGGAGATGTGCATAGATCATTGAAGGTGGCAGGACAGGTTGAGCGAGTGTTCATAAAGCATATCGTATCCTGGGCTTTAATAATAGGGGCATAGAGTACAAGAGCAGGGAGGTTATGCTGAATTTATATAAGACGCTAGTTAGACCTCAGATGGAGTATTGTGTACAGTCCTGGGAGCCACACTATAGGAAGGATATGATTCCCGGCACAGTGTGATTACGTGGGATGGAATTGAGATTTACACCCCTTCTGTGTTTGATGTTGGAATCAGCTTCATTTGGAGTGTGCTGTGTTTTGTAGACATTTTCAGATCTTTTTAAATAATTCCCTTTTTTTGTAGACTGCATCACTGAGTGTGAATTGGAGCTTAGCATCCATTTTTCAAATTGTTTGAAAATAGTTTTAAACTTCGCCCCTAGTTCCAAACTCTCCCACAAGGGGAAACATCATCTCCACATCCACCCTGTTAAGACCCCTCAGGAACTTACATCTTTCACTAAGATCACCTCTCCAAATTCTAAACTCCAATGGATACAGGCCCAGCCTGTCCAACCTTTCCTCATAAGAAAATCAGAATCCTTTCCTCATAAGATCCGAGATGATGAGAAATGCCTCACACAATTGGCCTTGTCCTTGTCTTCATTGGTTTCTGAGCAACAACCTTCAATAATAATTATAATAATTTCGGGGAAGGGGCAGACGAGTGAGACCAGTGAAATTTTCCTTGCAGAGTGTCGAAAGTAGATTGATGGGCTGAATGGCCTCCTTCTGTGTTGTAAACTTTCTGTGTTACACACGCAGGTTAACATTTCATTCTCGAATAAGCTTCACTCTTTCCTCCATTGTAGGTTCCAGCACTTCCACATCACAAGTTGGGCAATGGATCTCCCTCCATTTTAAAGATGGAGAAAGTGGCTCCCACCATTTTAAAGATGGGAATGGATCTTCCTCCATTTTAAAGATGGAGAAGACGTAGCCTAGTGGGACATAAGCAAGGCTTTTGATAAGGTCCCACAAGGGAGAACGAAAGCGAAGGTAAGAGCCCATGGGATCCAAGGCAATTTTTCTATTTGGATCCAGAATTGGCTGAGTGGCAGGAAGCAGAGGGTGATGGTCAAGGGGTGTTTTTGTGACTGGATCCCTGTGTCCAGTGGGGTTCCACTGGGATGGGTGTTGGGTCCCTTGCTGTGTGTGGTATGTATAAACGATTTAGACTTCAATGTAGGAGGGTTGATCAGCAAGGTTGTGGATGACACGATAATTGGTGGTGTGGTAAATAGTGAGGAGGAGAGCCTTAGATTACAGGCGGATATAGACGGACTGGTCAGTGGTTCATGGACTTTAATCCGGATAAGTGTGAGGTGATGCACTTGGGCAGGACACACAAGGAACAGGAATACATGATGAATGGTAGGACCCTGGGATCTAATGAGCATTAGAGAGACCTTGGTGTGTATGTCCACTGGTCCCTTAAGGTAGTGGGACAGGTAAATAAGGTGGTTAAGAAGGCATATGAGATACTTTCCTTTATTAGCCGAGACATAGAATATAAGAGCGGGGAAGTCATGCTGGAACTGCATAAAACGCTGGTTAGGCCACAGCTAGAGTATTGCATGTAGTTCTGGAGTCCGCATTATAGGAAGGATGCGATTGCACTAGGGAGAGAGCAGAGGAGATTTACCAGGATGTTGCCCTGGTATCTGTTACTCTATATATAATCCACCCCGAACCCCTCGATTAGATTCCAGTCTGTAACTCACTCTCGGGTATCTGTTATTCTGTATATAATCCACCCTGAACCCCTCGATTTGATTCCAGTCAGTAACTCACTCCCGCGTATCTGTTATTCTATATATAAACCCCCTGAACCCCTCGATTAGATTCCAGTCTGTAACTCACTCTCGGGTATCTGTTATTCTATATATAATCCACCCCGAACCCCTCGATTAGATTCCAGTCTGTAACTCACACCCGGGTATCTGTTATTCTATATATAAACCACCCCGAACCCCTCGATTAGATTCCAGTCTGTAACTCACACCCGGGTATCTGTTATTCTATATATAAACCCCCCAAACCCCTCGGTTATATTCCAGTCTGTAACTCACTCCCAGGTATCTGTTATTCTATATATAATCCACCCCGAACCTCTCGATTAGATTCCAGTCTGTAACTAACACCCGGGTATCTGTTATTCTATATATAAACCACCCCGAACCCCTCGATTAGATTCCAGTCTGTAACTCAATCCTTGGTATCTTTTATTCTATATATAAACCCCACAAACCCCTCGATTAGATTCCAATCTGCAACCCACTCCCGGGCATCTATTATTCTATATATAAACTCCACAAACCCCTCGATTAGATTCCAGCACTTCCACATCACAAGCTGAGGAAGGGGTCTCCCCCCATTTTAAAGTTGGTTAAAGGCTCTCCCGCCAATTTTAAGATGGAGAAGGGATGTCTCACAGGATATTGTTCTTTACAGTCAATAATGTTAACACATTTTTGAACATTTTCAGTTTCCCCCTACACTTTCTCTTTCTGTCACCCTGTCTCGTTGCTTCTCTCCATCTCCCATCCCATCTCCTTGACACTCTATACATTTCTCTGTTTCACTAATTCACCCCATATCTTTACCCTACACTCGCTCCCCTCTCTTCATCTCTCTCTCTCAACTCATCCCTTTTTTATCGCTTGATCTCCTCTCTCTATCTCACTCGCCTACCCAGCTCTCTTTCCCTCTCTCCCTACCTCTCTTCCTCTGAGAATCTAGTCTACAAACACCAGGCAGCCATTTTAGGTTTGTTCACAGTGGCCATTTTATGTCCCCACAGGAATGGGACACTTAGGACAGAGTTGACTCATGTAACATTAGTATTATAAACGTGACAGAGACACAGGTATGGAGACAGAAATTCCACGTGTATTCCCTGGAATATTGAAGGATCCGGGCGTTCAGTTCCACACTTTGCTGTTGTGAATTTGAATACTGAATTTTCTAAAACTGAATCTGGAAGTAAAAACCCCCGGGATGGAATGATTGACATTCTTTCTGCTGCTGCGAAGCCCGTGTCTGTGTCTGTTTCTCAGTATTTATTAACAATTTAAGATAATAGTTTATAATGCCACAAGTTTGCCATAATGTCTGGAAAGAGGGTTGAAACAGAGGGGCTGAGATAGTAAAACAAGAGGAGGGGGTGGTGAATAGACACAGGATCTGGGGGTCTCCAATGTGTAGACTCTGCCCAGCTCCCAGTCACATCTTTTAGAAAAGGCTGAATTGCGAAAATGAATCCAGGGACAGTGAAGCAAGTGACTCACTAAGAATGAGAGCATTTTAAACATTCATTCTTTCACTGCAAAGCGCTCAGTCTTTCTGAGGTTCTGAAGGGGTCGGGGGTCTTCACTGTCTTAGTCCCTCTCCAGCTTGCTGCCTCTCTCTCTCTGTGTAAATATTGCCCCATTTAAAAAGTGCTGAACAGAGCTGGCTGCACCCTGTGGGATCTTGCTGTGCACAAATTCCCTGCAGTGTTTCATACTGTGCCACAAGCAGTTAATTTATTAAAAATGTGCTGATTGGACTGATTTCCTGTCCCTTAGGAGCCCTTTACCAAGTCCTAACTGTGAGTGTGTGTAAAAGTTTGTGCTAATTCCTGAATAATGCTGGTGTTTTAGGCAGGGCGATGACTTGGGAGGTGGAACAGTCATTTGAATTCAGTCTCTCTAGGATGTGTCACAGCAGGTGTGGAGATAGGGAAAGTCATGGGATCCTGCTGTGTAAAAAAACAAAACAAAGAGGCCGCCAGCCTTTCCTGAACTGCATCAGTGACCACACTTGATAGAAATGGGTTCATGGAGGGTGAAGCAGTCGGACACAGAGAGAGAGGGAGAGGGAGAGGGAGAGGGCCTGAAATGAGAACCCGGAGCCTGTGCGAAGGCTTCTTCTCACCCCCAGAGTCATGTCGGTGTGTGTTAGACAGGCCGGGCCACGGGCTTTCCTGGGTTAAGTGGAAGGGGCAGCAGCCATTTCAATTGAGTTTAATGTAGATCTGAGGGTGCGGGCTGGTGGTGAGGGTGGGGAGAGAGCAGCCCCCAGTCTCTGTCTCTCCAGCTTGTTCCCTCTCTCCCTCTCTCTCTCCAGCCAATTCTGTCCATAATTCATCTTTCAATAAAATGTATAAGAAAACCAATGTGATTTCTCGTTACTTTAATTGGGGTTGGGGGAGGGTGTTGGGGGGGGAGAGAGATAGAGGGTGAGGCCCATTCCCCACTCACTGTCCCGCTATCCTCAGCCAATACATTTTTAACTGGTCATGAGCAGGTGGGTAGTGGGATCTTGCTGTGTACACATGGTCTCCACCCCCCCGCCCTGTTCCTTGCCCCCCACAAGAGTGACCACACTTTCAAAATTAAAGATTGAGGGAAAGGAGGAGGGTGCAGAGGGAGGGATGACAGGGGCAGAGAGAGAGGAGGGTGCGGAGGGAGGGGGATAGACTGAGGCCTGGTCCACAGGCTTCACCCACGTGAGTTGTGTCTGTTTATTACCCCAGTCGAGGTTTAATTTCCATCTCTGAGACACAGAGAGTGAGAGAGTGAATGAGTGAGGGGGACAGAGATGTGAGTGAGATAGGAAGAGAGATACAGAGAGAAACACAGGGGATGGGAAAGGTCTCTCAATCTGTTTTAGCCTCTGGTTTATAACTGAGATATTTTTGTATTTGGATGTTGCTAAGAGGTTCTGTAACTGTGAAGGGGTCGGTATGGGGGGGGATGGAATCCTGGGCTCTTGCTGTGCTATTTTGTTTAGAAATGTTCTTGCTTTGTGTTTTAGTCAATTCTTTTCCCTCTCTCTTTTCCCCAGGAATTTGGAGTTTGAAGACTGCAATGTGATTATGAATCCATGGGCAGGAGCTTTTCCCCAGCTTGGATGGATGGACTCAGGCCTGTTCCACACCCCCCACCCACCCACGTGAGTTGTGTTTCTTTATGACCGCGAGGTTTAATTTTAATCTCGGAGGGACCCTGGTTTTTGGTGCATCGATGAAGCGGTTTCTGTTAGATGATGGGGGGCTGGATTTTGAAACCCTGGGGTTAAAATATCCCGGCCTTGCGATTAGTCACAAATACATTAACCCTTTGGTGTGTGACAAAGAGGAGATTAAAAATCTGAAACCTGAGGCTGTTTAGAAGCTTGTTATAATTCCAAAATAAGACAGGGAGTTTAGCACCTTCTGGAGACTGATGGGTGGACAGGGGGAACCATTTTAATTCAGTTTACGCAGCTTCTGTGTGTGGATTTCTCTCTCTCTCTCTCCATCCTCCTGATCTTGCTGTGCCCACAGGGGCCTGTGGCCTTTCCCCACATGAGAGAGAGAAAGGAGAGGTCAGGGGAAAGAGGGGGAGAGATAACAAAACAGAGAGGAGTTGGTGTGGGTAGGTGAGAAGACACAGGGTCCGGAGGGAGAGAGAGAGGGCTCCTCGTGTGCAGTCACTGCCCAGCTCCCAGTCAGGGCCTTCCAGAAAGTGGGATTTGACCCCAACTGAAATCCCGAGGTAGTGATCTGAAAATATCTCCTGAGAGAATCCAGCTGCTCCCCAGTTTGAGTTTCAGCCCTTTCAGGGGGTTGTGGTGGTGGGGAGGGAGGGAACTGAGGGGATGGCCCCCAGACTGGGGAATTCTCACGGGGAAATCGGGGAGAGAGAGGCTTTCACAGCAGGTGTGGAGATAGGGAAAGTAATGGGATCCTGCTGTGTAAAAAATAAAACACAGGCCACCAGCCTTTCTTGAACTGCATCAGTGACCACACTTGATAGAAATGGGTTCATGGAGGGTGAAGCAGTCGGAGAGGGAGAGGGAGAGGGAGAGGGAGAGGGAGAGGGAGAGGGAGAGGGAGAGGGAGGGAGAGGGAGAGGGCCTGAAATGAGAACCCGGAGCCCGTGAGAAGGCTTCTTCTCACCCCCAGATTCACGTCGGTGTGTGTTAGACAGGCCGGGCCACGGGCTTTCCCGGGTTAAATGGAAGGGGCAGCAGCCATTTCAATTGAGGTTAATGTAGATCTGAGGGTGCGGGCTGGTGGTGAGGGTGGGGCGAGAGCAGCCCCCAGTCTCTGTCTCTCCAGCTTGTTCCCTCTCTCCCTCTCTCTCTCCAGCCAATTCTGCCCATAATTCATCTTTCAATAAAATGTATAAAAACACCAATGTAATTTGTCGTTACTTTAATTGGGGGTGGGGGAGGTTGTTGGGGGGGGGAGAGAGAGGGGATGAGGCCCATTCCCACTCACTGTGCCGCTATCCTCAGCCAATAAATTTTTAACTGGTCATGAGCAGGTGGGGAGTGGGATCTTGCTGTGTACACATGGTCTCCAACACCCACCGCCCTGTTCCTTGCCCCCCACAACAGTGACCACACTTTCAAAATAAAGGGGGCAGAGAAAGAGGAGAGTGCGGAGGAAGGGATGATGGGGGCACAGAGAGAGGAGGTTGCAGTGGGAGGGTTGATGGGGGCAGAGAGAGAGGTGGGTGCGGAGGGAGGGGTGATGGGGGCAGAGAGAGAGGTGGTTGCGGAGGGAGGGGTGATGGTGCAGAGAGAGTGGTGGGTGCGGAGGGACGGGTGATGGGGGCAGTGAGAGAGGAGGGTGCGGTGGGAGGGGTGATGGGTGCAGAGAGAGAGGTGGGTGCGGAGGGAGGGGTGATGGGGGCAGAGAGAGAGGTGGGTGCAGAGGGAGGAGTGATGAGGGCAGAGAGAGAGGTGGGTGCGGAGGGAGGGGTGATGGGGGCAGAGAAGAGGTGGGTGCGGAGGGAGGGCTGAATGGGGCAGAGAGAGAGGTGGGTGCAGAGGGAGGAGTGATGGGGGCAGAGAGAGAGAAAGAGGAACAGATTGAGGGAGACTTCGACAGAGAGGGGGTGGGGGTGTTGGGGGCTCGGGGGCAGGGGAAGGAGACACAGGGTCTGGGGGTGTCCCCCTCCATTGTGTGACTGCTCGTGGGATCCTGCTGTGCAGAATTGCTTTAGTTGCAACTCTAATAACTATTTGATTGACTGGGGGATGTGATTGTGGAACTATAAATGTAAAAGATGGCCAGTGTGGTGTGGATTTTGTCGATGGTGAGACAGGAGCTTTCCAGAGTGCCCTTTCTATCCAGCACTCACAGGGGCGTGGAATTAAAAAGGCCGGAACTTGTATCCGGGTCTAATTCACCAAGAGCACAGGGCCTGTGTCTGAGAGCAATTCATGCCACGGTGAAAGGTAAAGGCCCGGCAGCCAATTTAATTCACTTCACCGATCTCTGACTGTCAAATTCTCAGTCTCCTCTCTCCCCCTCGGTCTCTCCAATGGGGGAAGTGAGAGAGAGAGAGAAAGGGGGGAGTGTGAGGTGAAAAAGAGGGGCTGAGAAAGTAAAACAAGAGGAGGGGGTGGTGAATAGACACAGGATCTGGGGGTCTCCAATGTGTAGACTCTGCCCAGCTCCCAGTCACATCTTTTAGAAAAGGCCGAATTGTGAAAATGAATCCAGGGACAGTGAAGCAAGTGACTCACTAACAATGAGAGCATTTTAAACATTCATTCTTTCACTGCAAAGCGCTCAGTCTTTCTGAGGTTCTGAAGGGTTCGGGGGTCTTCACTGTCTTAGTCCCTCTCCAGCTTGCTGCCTCTCTCTCTCTGTGTAAATATTGCCCCATTTAAAAGACATTTCCAGACATTATGGCAAACTTGTGGCATTCTAAACTATTATATTAAATAGTTAATAAATACTGAGAAACAGACACAGACACGGGCTTTGCAGCAGCAGAAAGAATGTCAATCATTCCATCCCGGGGGTTTTTACTTCCAGATTCAGTTTTAGAAAATTCAGAATTCAAATTCACAACAGCAAAGTGTGGGACTGAAGGCCCGGATCCTTCAATATTCCAGGGAATACACCTGGAATTTATGTCTCCATACCTGTGTCTCTGTCACGTTTAAAATACTAATGTTACATGAGTCAACTCTGTCCTAAGTGTCCCAGTGCTGTGGGGACATAAAATGGCCACTGTGAACAAACCTAAAATGTCTGCCTGGTGTTTGTAGACTAGATTCTCAGAGGAAGAGAGGCAGGGAGAGAGGGAAAGAAAGCTGGGTAAGCGAGTGAGATAGAGAGAGGGTTGAAACAGAGGAGCTGAGGTAGCAAAACAAGAGGAGGGGGTGTGAATAGACACAGGATCTGGGGGTCTCCAATTTGTAGAATCTGCCCAGCTCCAAGACACATCTTTTAGAAAAGTCTGAATTGCGAAAATGAATCCAGGGACAGTGAAGCAAGTGACTCACTAAGAATGAGAGCATTTTAAACATTCATTCTTTCACTGCAAAGCGCTCAGTCTTTCTGAGGTTCTGAAGGGGTCAGGGATCTTCACTGTCTTAGTACCTCTCCAACTTGCTGCCTCTCTTTGTGTAAATATTGCCCCATTTAAAAAGTGCTGAGCAGAGGTGGCTGCACCCTGTGGGATCTTGCTGTGCACAAATTCCCTGCAGTGTTTCATACTGTGCCACAACCAGTTAATTTATTAAAAATGTGCTGATTCGCCTCATTTCCTGTCCCTCAGAAGCCCTTTACCAAGTCCTAACTGTGAGTGTGTGTAAAAGTTTGTGCTAATTCCTGAATAATGCTGGTGTTTTAGGCAGGGCGATGACTTGGGAGGTGGAACAGTCATTTGAATTCAGTCTCTCTAGGATGTGTCACAGCAGGTATGGAGATAGGGAAAGTCTTGGGATCCTGCTGTGTAAAAAAATAAAACAAAGAGGCCGCCAGCCTTTCCTGAAATGCATCAGTGACCACACTTGATAGAAATGGGTTCATGGAGGGTGGAGCAGTCAGACACAGAGAGAGAGGGAGAGGTAGAGGGAGAGGGCCTGAAATGAGAACCCGGAGCCTGTGCGAAGGCTTCTTCTCACCTCCAGAGTCATGTCGGTGTATGTTAGACAGGCCGGGCCACGGGCTTTCCTGGGTTAAATGGAAGGGACAGCAGCCATTTCAATTGAGTTTAATGTAGATCTGAGGGTGCGGGCTGGTGGTGAGGGTGGGGAGAGAGCAGCCCCCAGTCTCTGTCTCTCCAGCTTGTTCCCTCTCACCCTCTCTCTCTCCAGCCAATTCTGTCCATAATTCATCTTTCAATAAAATGTATAAAAACACCAATGTAATTTCTCGTTACTTTAATTGGGGGTGGGGGAGGATATTGGGGGGGCGGAGAGAGAGGGGGTGAGGCCCATTCCGCACTCACTGTCCCGCTATCCTCAGCCAATACATTTTTAACTGGTCATGAGCAGGTGGGTAGTGGGATCTTGCTGTGTACACATGGTCTCCACCCCCTCCCGCCCTGTTCCTTGCCCCCCACAAGAGTGACCACACTTTCAAAATAAAAGATTGAGGGAAAGGAGGAGGGTGCGGAGGGAGGGATGATGGAGGCAGAGAGAGAGGAGGGTGCGGAGGGAGGGGGATAGACTGAGGCCTGGTCCACAGGCTTCACCCACGTGAGTTGTGTCTGTTTATTACCCCAATCGAGGTTTAATTTCCATCTCTGAGACACAGAGTGAGAGAGTGAATGAGTGAGGGGGACAGAGATGTGAGTGAGATAGGAAGAGAGATACAGAGAGAAACACAGGGGATGGGAAAGGTCTCTCAATCTGTTTTAGCCTCTGGTTTATAACTGGGATATTTTTGTATTTGGATGTTGCTAAGAGGTTGTGTAACTGTGAAGGGGTCGGTATGGGGGGGAATGGAATACTGGGATCTTGCTGTGCTATTTTGTTTAGAAATGTTCTTGCTTTGTGTTTTAGTCAATTCTTTTCCCTCTCTCTTTTCCCCAGGAATTTTGAGTTTGAAGACTGCAATGTGATTATGAATCCATGGGCAGGAGCTTTTCCCCAGCTTGGATGGATGGACTCAGGCCTGTTCCACACCCCCCACCCACCCACGTGAGTTGTGTTTCTTTATGACCCCGAGGTTTAATTTTAATCTCGGAGGGACCCTGGTTTTTGGTTCATCGATGAAGCGGTTTCTGTTAGATGATGGGGTGCTGGATTTTGAAACCCTGGGGTTAAAATATCCCGGCCTTGCGATTAGTCACAAATACATTAACCCTTTGGTGTGTGACAAAGAGGAGATTAAAAATCTGAAACCTGAGGCTGTTTAGAAGCTTGTTATAATTCCAAAATAAGACAGGGAGTTTAGCACCTTCTGGAGACTGATGGGTGGACAGGGGGAACCATTTTAATTCAGTTTACGCAGCTTCTGTGTGTGGATTTCTCTCTCTCTCTCTCCATCCTCCTGATCTTGCTGTGCCCACAGGCGCCTGTGGCCTTTCCCCACATGAGAGAGAGAGAAAGGAGAGGTCAGGGGAAAGAGGGGGAGAGATAACAAAACAGAGAGGAGTTGGTGTGGGTAGGTGAGAAGACACAGGGTCCGGAGGGAGAGAGAGAGGGCTCCTCATGTGCAGTCACGGCCCAGCTCCTAGTCAGGGCCTTCCAGAAAGTGGGATTTGACCCCAACTGAAATCCCGAGGCAGTGATTTGAAAATGTCTCCTGAGAGAATCCAGCTGCTCCCCAGTTAGAGTTTCAGCCCTTTCAGGGGGTTGTGGTGGTGGGGAGGGAGGGAACTGAGGGGATGGCCCCCAGACTGGGGAATTCCCACGGGGAAATCGGGGAGAGAGAGGCTTTCACAGCAGGTGTGGAGATAGGGAATGTCATGGGATCCTGCTGTGTAAAAAAACAAAACAAAGAGGCCACCAGCCTTTCCTGAACTGCATCAGTGACCACACTTGATAGAAATGGGTTCATGGAGGGTGATGCAGTCGGACACAGAGGGAGAGGGAGAGGGAGAGGGAGAGAGAGAGAGAGAGAGAGAGGGAGAGGGAGAGGGAGAGGGAGAGGGAGAGGGAGGGGGCCTGAAATGAGAACCCGGAGCCTGTGCGAAGGCTTCTTCTCACCCCCAGAGACATGTCGGTGTGTGTTAGACAGGCCGGGCCATGGGCTTTCCTGGGTTAAATGGAAGGGGCAGCAGCCATTTCAATTGAGTTTAATGTAGATCTGAGGGTGCGGGCTGGTGGTGAGGCTGGGGAGAGAGCTGCCCCCAGTCTCTGTCTCTCCAGCTTGTTCCCTCTCTCCCTCTCTCTCTCCAGCCAATTCTGCCCATAATTCATCTTTCAATAAAATGTATAAAAACACCAATGTAATTTGTCGTTACTTTAATTGGGGGTGGGGGAGGTTGTTGGGGGGGGAGAGAGAGGGGATGAGGCCCATTCCCCACTCACTGTCCCGCTATCCTCAGCCAATACATTTTTAACTGGTCATGAGCAGGTGGGGAGTGGGATCTTGCTGTGTACACATGGTCTCCAACCCCCACCGCCCTGTTCCTTGCCGCCCACAACAGTGACCACACTTTCAAAATAAAGGGGGCAGAGAAAGAGGAGAGTGCGGAGGAAGGGGTGATGGGGGCAGAGAGAGAGGAGGTTGCAGAGGGAGGGGTGATGGGGGCAGAGAGAGAGGAGGTTGCAGAGGGAGGGTTGATGGGGGCAGAGAGAGAGGAGGTTGCGGAGGGAGGGTTCATGGGGGCAGAGGGAGAGGTGGGTGCGGAGGGAGGGGTGATGGGGGCAGAGAGAGAGGTGGGTGCAGAGGGAGGAGTGATGAGGGCAGAGAGAGAGGTGGGTGCGGAGGGAGGGGTGATGGGGGCAGAGTGAGAGGTGGGTGCGGAGGGAGGGGTGATGGGGGCGGAGAAGAGGTGGGTGCGGAGGGAGGGCTGAATGGGGGCAGAGAGAGAGGTGGGTGCAGAGGGAGGAATGATGGGGGCAGAGAGAGAGAAAGAGGAACAGAATGAGGGAGACTTCGACAGAGAGGGGGTGGGGGTGTTGGGGGCTTGGGGGCAGGGGAAGGAGACACAGGGTCTGGGGGTGTCCCCATCCATTGTGTGACTGCTCGTGGGATCCTGCTGTGCAGAATTGCTTTAGTTGCAACTCTAATAACTATTTGATTGACTGGGGGATGTGATTGTGGAACTATAAATGTAAAAGATGGCCAGTGTGGTGTGGATTTTTGTCGATGGTGAGACAGGAGCTTTCCAGAGTGCCCTTTCTATCCAGCACTCACAGGGGCGTGGAATTAAAAAGGCAGGAACTTGTACCCGGGTCTAATTCACCAAGAGCACAGGGCCCGTGTCTGAGAGCAATTCAAGTCACGGTGAAAGGTAAAGGCCCCGCAGCCAATTTAATTCACTTCACCGATCTCTGACTGTCAAATTCTCAGTCTCCTCTCTCCCCCTCGGTCTCTCCAATGGGGGAAGTGAGAGAGAGAGAGAAAGGGGGGAGTGAGTGAGGTGAAAAAGAGGGGCTGAGATAGTAAAACAAGAGGAGGGGGTGGTGAATAGACACAGGATCTGGGGGTCTCCAATGTGTAGACTTTGCCCAGCTCCCCTTCACATCTTTTAGAAAAGGCTGAATTGTGAAAATGAATCCAGGGACAGTGAAGCAAGTGACTCACTAACAATGAGAGCATTTTAAACATTCATTCTTTCACTGCCATGCGCTCAGTCTTTCTGAGGTTCTGAAGGGTTCGGGGGTTTTCACTGTCTTAGTCCCTCTCCAGCTTGCTGCCTCTCTCTCTCTGTGTAAATATTGCTCCATTTAAAAGACATTTCCAGACATTATGGCAAACTTGTGGCATTCTAAACTATTATATTAAATTGTTAATAAATACTGAGAAACAGACACAGACACGGGCTTTGCAGCAGCAGAAAGAATGTCAATCATTCCATCCCGGGGGTTTTTACTTCCAGATTCAGTTTTAGAAAATTCAGAATTCAAATTCACAACAGCAAAGTGTGGGACTGAAGGCCCGGATCCTTCAATATTCCAGGGAATACACGTGGAATTTCTGTCTCCATACCTGTGTCTCTGTCACGTTTAAAATACTAATGTTACATGAGTCAACTCTGTCCTAAGTGTCCCAGTGCTGTGGTACATAAAATGGCCACTGTGAACAAACCTAAAATGTCTGCCTGGTGTTTGTAGACTAGATTCTCAGAGGAAGAGAGGCAGGGAGAGAGGGAAAGAGAGCTGGGTAAGCGAGTGGGATAGAGAGAGGGTTGAAACAGAGGAGCTGAGGTAGCAAAACAAGAGGAGGGGGTGTGAATAGACACAGGATCTGGGGGTCTCCAATTTGTAGAATCTGCCCAGCTCCAAGACACATCTTTTAGAAAAGTCTGAATTGCGAAAATGAATCCAGGGACAGTGAAGTAAGTGACTCACTAAGAATGAGAGCATTTTAAACATTCATTCTTTCACTGCAAAGCGCTCAGTCTTTCTGAGGTTCTGACGGGTTCAGGGATCTTCACTGTCTTAGTCCCTCTCCAACTTGCTGCCTCTCTCTGTGTAAATATTGCCCCATTTAAAAAGTGCTGAGCAGAGGTGGCTGCACCCTGTGGGATCTTGCTGTGCACAAATTCCCTGCAGTGTTTCATACTGTGCCACAACCAGTCAATTTATTAAAAATGTGCTGATTGGCCTCATTTCCTGTCCCTCAGGTGCCCTTTACCAAGTCCTAACTGTGAGTGTGTGTAAAAGTTTGTGCTAATTCCTGAATAATGCTGGTGTTTTAGGCAGGGCGATGAATTGGGAGGTGGAACAGTCATTTGAATTCAGTCTCTCTAGGATGTGTCACAGCAGGTATGGAGATAGGGAAAGTCTTGGGATCCTGCTGTGTAAAAAAATAAAACAAAGAGGCCGCCAGCCTTTCCTGAAATGCATCAGTGACCACACTTGATAGAAATGGGTTCATGGAGGGTGGAGCAGTCAGACACAAGAGAGAGAGGGAGAGGGCCTGAAATGAGAACCCGGAGCCTGTGCGAAGGCTTCTTCTCACCTCCAGAGTCATGTCGGTGTGTGTTAGACAGGCCGGGCCACGGGCTTTCCTGGGTTAAATGGAAGGGGCAGCAGCCATTTCAATTGAGGTTAATGTAGATCTGAGGGTGCGGGCTGGTGGTGAGGGTGGGGCGAGAGCAGCCCCCAGTCTCTGTCTCTCCAGCTTGTTCCCTCTCACCCTCTCTCTCTCCAGCCAATTCTGTCCATATTTCATCTTTCAATAAAATGTATAAAAACACCAATGTAATTTCTCGTTACTTTAATTGGGGGTGGGGGAGGATATTGGGGGGCGGAGAGAGAGGGGGTGAGGCCCATTCCGCACTCACTGTCCCGCTATCCTCAGCCAATACATTTTTAACTGGTCATGAGCAGGTGGGTAGTGGGATCTTGCTGTGTACACATGGTCTCCACCCCCCCCCCCCGCCCTGTTCCTTGCCCCCCACAAGAGTGACCACACTTTCAAAATAAAAGATTGAGGGAAAGGAGGAGGGTGCGGAGGGAGGGATGATGGAGGCAGAGAGAGAGGAGGGTGCGGAGGGAGGGGGATAGACTGAGGCCTGGTCCACAGGCTTCACCCACGTGAGTTGTGTCTGTTTATTACCCCAATCGAGGTTTAATTTCCATCTCTGAGACACAGAGTGAGAGAGTGAATGAGTGAGGGGGACAGAGATGTGAGTGAGATAGGAAGAGAGATACAGAGAGAAACACAGGGGATGGGAAAGGTCTCTCAATCTGTTTTAGCCTCTGGTTTATAACTGGGATATTTTTGTATTTGGATGTTGCTAAGAGGTTGTGTAACTGTGAAGGGGTCGGTATGGGGGGGATGGAATCCTGGGCTCTTGCTGTGCTATTTTGTTTAGAAATGTTCTTGCTTTGTGTTTTAGTCAATTCTTTTCCCTCTCTCTTTTCCCCAGGTATTTGTAGTTTGAAGACTGCAATGTGACTATGAATCCATGGGCAGGAGCTTTTCCCCAGCTTGGATGGATGGACTCAGGCCTGTTCCACACCCCCCACCCACCCACGTGAGTTGTGTCTCTTTATGACCCCGAGGTTTAATTTTAATCTCGGAGGGACCCTGGTTTTTGGTTCATCGATGAAGCGGTTTCTGTTAGATGATGGGGTGCTGGATTTTGAAACCCTGGTGTTAAAATATCCCGGCCTTGCGATTAGTCACAAATACATTAACCCTTTGGTGTGTGACAAAGAGGAGATTAAAAATCTGAAACCTGAGGCTGTTTAGAAGCTTGTTATAATTCCAAAATAAGATAGGGAGTTTAGCACCTTCTGGAGACTGATGGGTGGACAGGGGGAACCATTTTAATTCAGTTTACGCAGCTTCTGTGTGTGGATTTCTCTCTCTCTCTCTCCATCCTCCTGATCTTGCTGTGCCCACAGGGGCCTGTGGCCTTTCCCCACATGAGAGAGAGAGAAAGGAGAGGTCAGGGGAAAGAGGGGGAGAGATAACAAAACAGAGAGGAGTTGGTGTGGGTAGGTGAGAAGACACAGGGTCCGGGGGGAGAGAGAGAGGGCTCCTCGTGTGCAGTCACTGCCCAGCTCCCAGTCAGGGCCTTCCAGAAAGTGGGATTTGACCCCAACTGAAATCCCGAGGTAGTGATCTGAAAATATCTCCTGAGAGAATCCAGCTGCTCCCCAGTTTGAGTTTCAGCCCTTTCAGGGGTTTGTGGTGGGGAGGGAGGGAACTGAGGGGATGGCCCCCAGACTGGGGAATTCCCACGGGGAAATCGGGGAGAGAGAGGCTTTCACAGCAGGTGTGGAGATAGGGAATGTCATGGGGTCCTGCTGTGTAAAAAAACAAAACAAAGAGGCCGCCAGCCTTTCCTGAACTGCATCAGTGACCACACTTGATAGAAATGGGTTCATGGAGGGTGAAGCAGTCGGACACAGAGGGAGAGGGAGAGGGGGAGAGAGAGAGAGAGAGAGAGGGAGAGGGAGAGGGAGGGGTCCTGAAATGAGAACCCGGAGCCTGTGCGAAGGCTTCTTCTCACCCCCAGAGTCATGTTGGTGTGTGTTAGACAGGCCGGGCCATGGGCTTTCCTGGGTTAAATGGAAGGGGCAGCAGCCATTTCAATTGAGTTTAATGTAGATCTGAGGGTGCGGGCTGGTGGTGAGGGTGGGGGGAGAGCAGACCCCAGTCTCTCCAGCTTGTTCCCTCTCTCCCTCTCTCTCTCCAGCCAATTCTGTCCATAATTCATCTTTCAATAAAATGTATAAGAAAACCAACGTGATTTGTCGTTACTTTAATTGGGGGTGGGGGAGGGTGTTTGGGGGGGAGTGAGAGGGGGTGAGGCCCATTCCCCACTCACTGTCCCGCTATCCTCAGCCAATACATTTTTAACTGGTCATGAGCAGGTGGGGAGTGGGATCTTGCTGTGTACACATGGTCTCCACCACCCCCGCCCTGTTCCTTGCCCCCCCCAACAGTGACCACACTGTCAAAATAAAGGGGGCAGAGAAAGAGGAGAGTGCTGAGGGAGACGGGATGGGGGCAGAGAGAGAGGAGGGTGAGGAGGGTGGGTTGATGGGGGCAGAGAGATAGGTTGGTGCAGAGGGAGGGTTGATGGGGGCAGAGAGAGAGGTGGGTGTGGAGAGTGGGGTGATAGGGGCAGAGAGAGAGGTGGGTGCGGAGGGAGGGGTAATGGGGGCAGAGAGAGAGGTGGGTGCGGAGGGAGGGTTGATGGGGGCAGAGAGAGATGTGGGTCCGGAGGGAGGGGTGATGGGGGCAGAGAGAGAGGTGGGTGTGGAGAGTGGGGTGATAGGGGCAGAGAGAGAGGTGGGTGCGGAGGGAGGGTTGATGGGGGCAGAGAGAGATGTGGGTCCGGAGGGAGGGGTGATGGGGGCAGAGAGAGAGGTGGGTGCGGAGGGAGAATGATGAGTGCAGAGAGAGAGAGGTGGGTGCGGAGGGAGGGGTGATGGGGGCAGAGAGAGAGGAGGGTGCGGAGGGAGAGGTGATGGGTGCAGAGAGAGAGAGGTGGGTGCGGAGGGAGGGGTGATGGGGGCAGAGAGAGAGGTGGGTGAGGAGGGAGGGGTGATGGGGGCAGAGAGAGAGTTGGGTGCGGAGGAAGGTGTTGATGGGGGTAGAGAGAGGAGAGTGCGGAGGGAGGGGTTGATAGGGGCAGAGGGAGAGGTGGGTGCAGAGGGAGGAGTGATGGGGGCAGAGAGAGAGAAAGAGGAACAGATTGAGGGAGACTTCGACAGAGAGGGGGTGGGGGTGTTGGGGGCTCGGGGGCAGGGGAAGGAGACACAGGGTCTGCGGGTGTCCCCCTCCATTGTGTGACTGCTCGTGGGATCCTGCTGTGCAGAATTGCCTTAGTTGCAACTCTAATAACTATTTGATTGACTGGGGGATGTGATTGTGGAACTATAAATGTAAAAGATGGCCAGTGTGGTGTGGATTTTGTCGATGGTGAGACAGGAGCTTTCCAGAGTGCCCTTTCTATCCAGCACTCACAGGGGCGTGGAATTAAAAAGGCAGGAACTTGTACCCGGGTCTAATTCACCAAGAGCACAGGGCCCGTGTCTGAGAGCAATTCATGTCACGGTGAAAGGTAAAGGCCCAGCAGCCAATTTAATTCACTTCACCGATCTCTGACTGTCAAATTCTCACTGTCCTCTCTCCCCCTCGGTCTCTCCAATGGGGGAAGTGAGAGAGAGAGAGAAAGGGGGGAGTGAGTGAGGTGAAACAGAGGGGCTGAGATAGTAAAACAAGAGGAGGGGGTGGTGAATAGACACAGGATCTGGGGGTCTCCAATGTGTAGACTCTGCCCAGCTCCCAGTCACATCTTTTAGAAAAGGCCGAATTGCGAAAATGAATCCAGGGACAGTGAAGCAAGTGACTCACTAACAATGAGAGCATTTTAAACATTCATTCTTTCACTGCAAAGCGCTCAGTCTTTCTGAGGTTCTGAAGGGTCGGGGGTCTTCACTGTCTTAGACCCTCTCCAACTTGCTGCCTCTCTCTGTCTGTGTAAATATTGCCCCATTTAAAAAGTGCTGAGCAGAGCTGACTGCACCTTGTGGGATCTTGCTGTGCACAAATTCCCTGCAGTGTTTCATACTGTGCCACAACCAGTTAATTTATTAAAAATGTGCTGATTGGACTCGTTTCCTGTCCCTCAGAAGCCCTTTACCAAGTCCTAACTGTGAGAGTGTGTAAAAGTTTGTGCTAATTCCTGAATAATGCTGGTGTTTTAGGCAGGGCGATGACTTGGGAGGTGGAACAGTCATTTGAATTCAGTCTCTCTAGGATGTGTCCCTACGTTACAACAGAGAGAGAGGGGGGAGATAGAGGGAAACAGGAAAAGACAGTGACACAGAGGCAGGGGGTTGGGGGTGAGGAAGAGACACAGGTTCTGGGGTGGGGTTAGGGGAGGGTCTCCAGTGTGGAGTCAGTGCCCAGCTCCCAGTCTCTGCAGAAAAGCCTCAGTCACACCCTCCCGGGGACGCCTGGTTTGTAAAAATCGATGCTGGGACGGAGATTTCAAAAAGTCTCCCCCAGGAAGCAGCAGCTTGTTCCCGGTTTGAAGAGAAGGAGTTTAGGCCTTTCTGGGGATGTGTCCGGACTCAGAGCACACATGGTGCCCGGGGAGGGGGGGAGAGGGGGAAGAGGGAGGGTTACAGCAGGCATGAGGCTGGGGGAGGAAATGTGTCTCCCTGTTCCCATCCGGATAGCATTACATTGCTGCCTGTGGGATCCCCCTGTGCAGAAACGGCCTGCAGCTTTTCCTGAACTGCAACAGGGAACACACGACGTGTCTGGGGGAGGGGGTGGCATTTCCCTGTCTCTGTCACTCCAGCTTTCGCTCTCCCTCTCTCTTTCCAGACAGGACCCCTTGCTGATCCTGTCCATTGAATGTTAATAACGGGACAGACATGGTTTCATCAAGGGCCTGCCTTAATTTTTGGCTTAATAATAAATCTATATTTCTTTCCCCTGTTGGTTGTGTTACTCCAGTTCCAAACCCTGATCTCACACAGACCCCCAAAACAATGGCATTAATCGCAGTCCCCAGCCCACTCTCCCTCTCACCCCAACCCACTCTCCCTCTCACCCCAACCCACTCTCCCTCTCACCCCAACCCACTCTCCCTCTCACCCCAACCCACTCTCCCTCTCACCCCAACCCACTCTCCCTCTCACCCCAACCCTCTCTCCCTCTCACCCCAACCCACTCTCCCTCTCACCCCAACCCACTCTCCCTCTCACCCCAACCCTCTCTCCCTCTCACCCCAACCCACTCTCCCTCTCACCCCAACCCACTCTCCCTCTCACCCCAACCCTCTCTCCCTCTCACCCCAACCCACTCTCCCACTGACTCCAACCCACTCTCCCTCTCACACCAAACCACTCTCCCTCTCATCCCAACCCACTCTCCCTCTCACCACATCCCACTCTCCCTCTCACCACAACCCACTCTCCCTCTCACCACAACCCACTCTCCCTCTGAGACCAACCCTCTCTCCCAGGGAGATTTACTCAGTATCTAACCCAGTGCTGTACCTGCCCTGGGAGTGTTTGATGGGGACGGTGTAGAGGAAGATTTACTCTGTATCTAACCCCGTACTGTACCTGCCCTAGGAGTGTTTGATGGGGACGGTGTAGAGGGAGATTTACACTGTATCTAAGCCTGTCCTGTACCTGCCCTGTGAGTGCTTGATGGGGACAGTGTAGAGGGAGCTTTACTCTCTATCTAACCCCATGCTGTACCATTCCTGGGAGTGTTTGATGGGAACAGGTTAGAGGGAGCTTTACTCTGTATCTAACCCCGTGCTGTACCTGTACTGGGAGTGTTTGATGTGGACAGTATAGAGGGAGCATTACTCTGTATCTAACCCTGTGCTGTACCTGTCCTGGGAGTGTTTGATGGGGACTGTGTAGAGGGAGCTTTACTCTGTATCTAACCCTGTGCTGTACCTGTCCTGGGAGTGTTTAATGGGGGACAGTTTAGAGGGAGCATTACTGTGTATTTAACACCGTGCTGTACCTATCCTGGGAGTGTTTGATGGGGACAGTTTAGAGGGATCTTTACTCTGTATCTAACCCCGTGCTGTACCTGCCCTGGGAGTGTTTGATGGGGACGGTGTAGAGGGAGATTTAATCTTTATCTAACCCTGTCCTGTAACTGCCCTGTGAGTGCTTGATGGGGAGACTGTAGAAGGAGCTTAACTCTGTATCTAACCCCGTTCTGTACCAGTCCTGGTAGTGCTTGATGGGGACAGTACAGAGGGAGCTTTACTCTGTATCTAACCCTGAGCTGTACTAGTCCTGGGAGTGTTTGATGGAGTCAGTGTAGTGGGAGCTTTCTTCTGTATCTAACCCCGTGCTGTACCTGCCCTGGGAGTTTATGATGGCCACAGTGTAGGGGGAGCTTTACTCTGTATCTAACCCCGTGCTGTACCTGTCCTGGGAGTGTTAGATGGGGACTGTACAGAGGGAGCTTTTCTCTGTATCTAACCCTGTGCTGTACCAGTCCTGGGAGTGTTTGATGGGGACAGTATAGAGGGAGCTTTACTCTGTATCTAACCCTGTTCTGTTCCTGTCCTGGGAGTGTTTGATGGGGACAGGTTAGAGGAAGCTTTACTCTGTATCTAACCCCGTGATGTACCAGTCCTGTGAGTGTTTGATGGGGCAGTCTCGAGGGAGCATTACTCTGTATCTAACCCAGAGCTGCACCAGTCATGGGAGTGTTTGATGCAGACAGTGTAGAGGGAAATTTACTCTGTATCTAACCCCGTGCTGTACCTGTCCTGGGAGTGTTTGATGGGGACAGTATAGAGGGAGCTTTACTCTCTATCTAGCCCTGTCCTGTTCCCGTCCTGGGAGTGTTTGATGGGGACAGTGCAGAGGGAGCTTTACTCTGTATCTAACCCCGTGCTGTACCTGTACTGGGAGTGTTTGATGTGGACAGTATAGAGGGAGCATTACTCTGTATCTAACCCTGTGCTGTACCTGTCCTGGGAGTGTTTGATGGGGACAGTTTATAGGGATCTTTACTCTGTATCTAACCCCGTGCTGTACCTGCCCTGGGAGTGTTTGATGGGGACGGTGTAGAGGGAGATTTAATCTTTATCTCACCCTGTCCTGTAACTGCCCTGTGAGTGCTTGATGGGGAGACTGTAGAAGGAGCTTAACTCTGTATCTAACCCCGTGCTGTACCAGTCCTGGGAGTGTTTGATGGGGACAGGTTAGAGGAAGATTTACTCTGTATCTAACCCCATAATGTACCTGCCCTGGGAGTTTTTGATGGGGACGGTGTAGAGGGAGTTTTACTCTGTATCTAACCCCGTGCTGTACCTGTCCTGGGAGTGTTTGATGGGGACAGTTTAGAGGGTTCTTTACTCTGGATCTAACCCCGTGCTGTACCTGCCCTGGGAGTGCTTGATGGGGACAGTGTAGAGGGAGCTTTACTCTGTATCTAACCCCGTGCTGTACCAGTCCTGGGAGTGATTGATGGGGACAGGCTAGAGGGAGCTTTACTCTGTTTCTAACCCCGTGCTGTACCTGCCCTGGGAGTGTATGATGGGCGCAGTGTAAGGGGAGCTTTACTCTCTATCTAACCCCGTGCTGTACCAGTCCGGGGAGTGTTTGATGGAGACAGTCAAGAGGCAGCTTTACTCTGTATCTAACCCCGTGCTGTACCAGTCCTGGGATTGTTTGATGGGGAGAGTATAGAGGGAGGTTTACTCTGTATCTAACCCTGTGCTCTACCAGTCCGGGGAGTGTTTGATGGAGACAGTGTAGATGGAGCTTTACTCTGTATCTAACCCAGTGCATTACCTCCCCTCGGAGCGTTTGATGGGGAAAGTGTAGAGGTAGCTTTACTCTGTATCTAACCCTGTCCTGTTCCTGTCCTGGGAGTGTTGATGGGGACAGTATAGAGGGAGCTTTACTCTGTATCTAACCCCGTCCTGTACCAGTCCTGGGAGTGTTTGATGGGGAAAGTGTAGGGGGAGCTTTACTCTGTATCTAACCCCGTCCTGTACCAGTCCTGGGAGTGTTTGTTGGGGAGAGTATAGAGGGAGCTTTACTCTGTATCTAACCCTGTGCTGTACCAGTACTGGAAGTGTTTGATGGATGCAGTGTAGAGGCAGCTTTACTCTGTATCTAACCCAGTACATTAGCTGCCCTGGGAGTGTTTGATGGGGAATGTGTAGAGGGAGCTTTACTCTGTATCGAAACCCTGTCCAGTTCCTGTCCTGGGAGTGTTTGATGGGGAGAGTATAGAGGGAGCTTTACTCTGTATCTAACCCCGTGCTGTACCTGTCCTGGGAGAGTTTGATGTACGTGCCCTGGGAGTGTTTGATGGTGACACTGCAGAGGGAGCTTTATTCTGTATCTAACCCCGTGCTGTACCTGCCCTGGGAGTGTTTGATGGGGACAGTATAGAGGGAGCTTTACTCTGTATCTACCCCTGTGCTGTACCTGCCCTGGGAGTGTTTGATGGGGACAGTGTAGAGGGAGCTTTACTCTGTATCTAACCCCGTGCTGTATCTGTCCTGGGAGTGTTTGATGGGACAGTATCGAGGGAACTTTACTCTGTATCTAGCCCTTGCTGCATCATTTCTGGGAGTGTTTGTTGGCAACATTCTCGCCCAAATCAAAAACAATCCACAAATCAGGCCTAATAAATTGAACATCTGTTTCCTTGTTTGATTTTCTCTGGTCTGTTCTGATTCTCTGATAGATTCCTCATGTTTACCCTCCACATGAGCAGTCATCCTAATCCCGTCTACCTGTCCTGCTCCCAACGCGGCATCCGACTACAATAAGGCCAGTGATACAGGAGCGTCTCAGCGAGTGAGACAGGTGAGTCTTGAACCTGACCTGGGTGTATGTGAGTGACCCGGGTTAATCCGACACTCCAGGGACAGTTTAGACAGTTCGAGTGCATCGCAGCTTTGCCAGAATGAGACCTGGATTCCAAGGGTTAAATTGCAAAGTGAGATTGCACAAAGTCGGGTTGTATTCCCTGAAATTTAGTAGCATCAGTGGTGACTTGATCAAATGGTCAAATCCTATTGATGTTACCTGTATGTTGCAAAGTTATTCTGATAATTTTCATCCCACAGAGTCAAAATTTCTGCGATTCTGTGTCTGAGTCAGAACTTCAAATAGTTCAGATTCACTGTTTAAAATTATCAGTCACTTTTCTGTGGTGGTTTTTGAGATTGAGTATGGATCTCAGAATCTGTCAGTGGAAGGGAGTTTCTACAGAGATAGGAAATGGGATTGATGAATAAAGGTGCAGGATTTTGTTCACTGCATTTGATTTTGTCTGTTGCAGTTTCCCAGGAGTTTACATTTTCATGGGAAAGGGATGATTATCCAATGTCAACAATTCAATTTCTTCAGACAAGTGAAAACGCAAGAGAAAGACGGAATATACCAACACTGGAACAAACAGGCAACTGTATGAGGAAGGTTTCAATTCTCTGCATGTTTTAATGTGAATTCCTAAACTAAAGATTGAAATAAACAGGAGATTAAATCTCACACTGGGATGCTGTACAATTTCAGTCCTGTTATCCTAAAATTAAAAATAAAAATCTACAATTAAAAACTTCTTTTGCAGAGCAGAGGTAATTTGACTCTGTATCGAACCCCATACTGTATTTGGGTTGGGAGTGTTTGATGAACAGTGTAGCCAAAGCTTTAGTTTGAAACAATCTTCTGCAAATGGCAATTGACACAAAGTCTCTTGTTCATGTTTCAATCTGAGGATGATAGATTTTTGTTAGGCAAAGGCGTAAAGAGATATGTAGTTAGATCAGAGATCAGTCAGGATCTCATTGAATGTCAGAAACAGTGTGTGGGGAGAAATGGAATCTTCCTCTTCCAATGTACTATGATAAATATCCTTCCTTCAATCTCTGTCTCTCGGTCTCCCTCTCGATCTGTTTCTCTGTCTTCTTCTCACTCGCTCGGTCTGTCTCTCTCTCTCTCTTCCTCTCTCTCAGAATCTATATAAATGACACAAACACCAGTCAGCCTTTTAGGTTTGCTGACAGAGGCCATATTATGTCCCCACAGCACTGGGACATTTCTGACAGAGTTGACTCCTCAGGAATGTGACGTTGGTACTTTCAACGTGACAGAGACACAACTATGGAGACACTGATCAGACACTCATCCCCCAAACACCGCATTTTGCACGGGTTCCAGGTCATCCCCACTCGCTGATTTAAAAAGATTTTCAGCACATCCCCCCCTTCATCCCTTTCTCAAAACCTTCACCCTGTCTCTCCCTCTGTCACCATTGAACCAATTTTTTGAATTTGACTCTGTATGGACCCCATACTGTAATTGGGTTGGGAGTGTTTGATGAAGAGTGTAGTCAAAGCTTGACTCTGAAACACTGGAATTGAGGTTAAGGGGTGATTTGATCAAACGCTTCAAGATACTAATGTAAATGAATAATGTTTTTTTTACCCAGGCATGTTGAAAAATATTTGGAGCTTTAGCCTTTTCTCCAGCTGATGAACTTTTAATTTGATCACTTTTTAAATTGAACTCAAATTCAAAGGTGAATGACGCTTTTTAATCTCATAACTCAAGTGTTGAGGGAGCTTTACTCTGTATGGAACCCCGTGCTGTACCTGTTCTGGGAGTGTTTGATGGGGACAATTTAATAACAGCTTTAATTCCTATCTAACCCCACGCTGTCCAATAACGGATGCAGATTCAGATAAATCGGATGTTTCATTTCTGTGTCACTTTCTGTATCTTGAAGCTTCTATTTGGAGCTGGAAATCTGTCAGTTGATGAATGTTGTCTTGAAAATTTCACCCTGAATAGTGTCAGCCTTAGTAATGTGGAAACGTGTGAGTAAAGTGTTTGCATTCACACATTCCTACATTGTGAAATGTAAGTTAGCTTTGAAACAATAGGATGTGGGGCCAGGGAGTCTGAATGGACAAAAGGTTTTGGATGATTAAAGAGTGAATTTTAATGATGTCCTTTGAAGAAGCCGTTTACTGTAAATGTCCCGAGACAATGAAATGCTTTAGAGGAAATGTCCCGAGAGAGAGAAATGGTTCCCCAATGTCTGAAACAGTTTCCCAAGTCTTCAGAGACATGAAGGGGCAGAGCTATGGTAAGAAACAGATCATGAGATGCCAGAGAATCACAGAATTGAAGTTGTGGGGCCCTCTCCTGTTTCAGAATGTCAGTTTTGATGTTTAACTCTGTGAAACTTGTTTAATGATTCAGAAAGCAGAAAGTTCCAATCCAATCTGTAACCTGCACTTCAAATTCCAAAGAGATATGTACACCTTAAGTGAATGGGTGAAATAGTGAAAGATTGATTTCATTGTAGGCAAATGTGTGGCTCCTCATTTTAAAAAGGATGGAACAGGTTACATTATAAATGGTGAAAAGCTGCAAACAGTGAGGGTCAAAAGAGTCCCTATCCATTTGTGTCAAGACTAAGAAAACATCAAACAGTTCCAATGAGAAATTAAATTTGATATTTGGGATACAGCTGGTTACAAACTCACACTACCCATTCCATGAATCAGCCACTGTAACCTGCACTTCAGCACATCACAAGAAAAATTATATTTTCAACGGTTCTTGATTCCAGTCTGTAACTCAAACCCGCGTATTTATTATTACACATATAAACCCCCTGAACCCTTCGATTAGATTCCAGTCTGTATCTCACTCCCGGGTATCTATTATTCTATATATAAACCCCCTGAACCCCTCGATTAGATTCCAGTCTGTATCTCACTCCCGGGTATCTATTATTCTATATATAAACCCCCTCAACCCCTCGATTAGATTCCAGTCTGTTACTCAATCCCGGGTATCTATTATGCTATATATAAACCCCCTGAACCCCTCGATTAGATTCCAGTCTGTAACTCAATCCCGGGTATCTATTATGCTATATATAAACCCCCTGAACCCCTCGATTAGATCCCAGTCTGTATCTCACTCCCGGGTATCTATTATTCTATATATAAACCCCCTGAACCCCTCGATTAGATTCCAGTATGTAACTCACTCCCGGGTATCCATTATTCTATATATAAACCCCTCAAACCCCTCAATTAGATTCCAGCACTTCCACATCACAAGTTGAGGAAGGGGTCTCCCCCCATTTTAAAGATGGAGAAAGGATCTCCCTCCAATTTAAAGATGGAGAAGGGATGTCTCACAGGATATTGTTCTTTATACTCAATAATGTTAACTAATTTCTGAACATTTTCAGTTTCTCCCTACACTTTCTCTTTCTCTCACCGTCATTTTCATTCTCTCCCTCTCCCACCCCATCTCTCTGCCACTCTACCACATTTCTCTATTTCTCTCTCTCACCCCATCACTTTACCCTAAACTCGCTCCCCTCTCTTCACCTCTCTCTCTCTCACCTCATCCCTTTTCCTTTCATTTTATCTCTTCTCTCTGTCTCACTCGCTCGCCCCAGCTCTCTTTCTCTCTCACTCCTTTCCTCCGTTGCTCTGCTCCTCTCTCTGTCGCCCCCATCTCTCTCCCTCTCGCCTTGTCTCTCTTTCTATCTCTGTACCTCTTTCATCCCATCTATCTCGCCCTCTCTCTCTCTCTCTCTCTCTCTCCCTCTCTCCCTCTCCCAGCTTCTTTTGTGCCAAAATTGGATATAAAGCTGAATGGAAAATTTTTTCAGGGTCCCGAGAATAGGCAGACGAGTCAGACCAGCGAAATGTGGATACAGAATTGGCTGATGGATAGGAAACAGAGAGTTCACGGATATTTTTCCGGCTGTATGTAGGATTGTAGTGGAGTTCCCCAGGGGTCAGTATTGGAACCCTGGATTTCCCTGCTGTATATAAATGATTGAGATATTGGTGTGCAGGGGACCATTTCAGAGTTTGTGGATGGCACAAAACTTGGGAGAATGATAAACAGAGAGGGGGACAGTGTTGAGCATCAAAAGGACATTGACAAGTTGGGAGAGTGGGCAGATAGGTGGCCAACGATGTTCCTGGGCCTGTTTGATGGGACAGAGCAGAGGGAATGTTACACTCTATCGAACCCCATACTGTATTTGGTTTGGGTGTGTTTGTTGAACAGTGTGGATGAAGCTTTACACTGGAATTTAGGTGAGGTTGTGATTTGATGAAATATTTCATTGTATTTCATTGAGGTGTGTGACAAAGAGGAGATTAAAAATCTGAAATCTGAAGCTGTTTAAAAGCTTGTTATAACTGCTAAATAAGACAGGTGGGGAGACAGTGCGATGAAGTGGAATCTGTTCAATCAGATTCACAGGGGCCATTACTGTTCAGTTTACTGAGATTCTGACTTTAGTTTTACCTGTGTGATTTTCTGTGTCTTTCTCCCTCCAGCTTTTCTCTCTCCCTCTCTCTCTCTCTCTCTCCAGCTCTCTTTGTGCCCATTTTAAACTTTAATCAACAAAAACTGACCAGAAAAAGCAATGTGATTTGTCATTATTTGAAATGGGGAGACAGGAACATTTCATCTCTCATTTCAATGCAGAGCACATGAGACAGGGGGATGGAAAATAGAAAGATGGAGAGAGAGAACGAGCGAGAAAGAGGGATGGAGAAAGAGAGGACAGGGACAAGGGCCTAGATAGGAGCATCCATCTTTACCCTGAATGTGAGAGACAGGAGCAGAGAGAGAAAAGGGAGGGAGTGATTGAAACAGAGAGAGAGAGGGATGCCAAGGCGAGTGGAGGTGTAAAAACAGGAGGGGGTGTGGGAAAGAGAGACAGGGTCTGATGGTCTCCAGTGTGTAGTCACAAGCCACCTCCACTCACATCCTCTGAGAGAGAATGAGATTTTAAAATAAATCCTGGGATGGTAACATTAAAAAGTGTCCCAAAGGAATGAGCAGCCCCTTCCCAAACTGAAAGAGGGAGTTTAGCACCTTCTGGACTCTGATGGGGGGGGGACAGGGGGAAGCATTTGAATTCAATTTATGCAGTTAAATGTCCTTGCTTTTGTCCTTTCAACAAAATTTATCTCTTTAACTCCTGAGAAATTTGTATTCTGAAAACTGGAAGGTGAGGATCCATAGAGGGAAAGTCTGGGACAAGGAAAGGAGCTTCTTCCAGAGGGGGATAGTCTGAGGCCTGGTCCACAGGCTTCACCCACATGAACTGTGTCTGTTTATTACCACAATCGAGGTTTAATTTCCATCTCTGAGAGACAGAGAGAGAGAGAGAGGGGGACAGAGATGTGAGTGAGATAGGAAGAGAGATACAGAGAGAAACACAGGGGATGGGAAAGGTCTCTCAATCTGTTTTAGCCTCTGGTTTATAACTGGGATAATTTTGTATTTGGATGTTGCTAAGGGATTGTGTAACTGTGAAGGGGAGGGGTTGGGTGTGGGGGTGGAATCCTTGGCTCTTGCTGTGCTATTTTGTTTAGAAATGTTCTTGCTTTGTGTCTTAGTCAATTCTTTTCCCTCTCTCTTTTCCCCAGGAATTTGGAGTTTGAAGACTGCAATGTGACTATGAATCCATGGGCAGGAGCTTTTCCCCAGCTTGGATGGATGGACTCAGGCCTGTTCCACACCCCCCACCCACCCACGTGAGTTGTGTCTCTTTATGACCCCGAGGTTTAATTTTAATCTCAGAGGGACCCTGGTTTTTGGTTCATCGATGAAGCGGTTTCTGTTAGATGATGGGGGGCTGAATTTTGTAACCCTGGTGTTAAAATATCCCGGCCTTGCGATTAGTCACAAATACATTAACCCTTTGGTGTGTGACAAAGAGGAGATTAAAAATCTGAAACCTGAGGCTGTTAAGAAGCTTGTTATAATTCCAAAATAAGACAGGGAGTTTAGCACCTTCTGGAGACTGATGGGTGGACAGGGGGAAGAATTTTAATTCAGTTTACGCAGCTTCTCTGTGTGGATTTCTCTCTCTCTCTCTCCATCCTCCTGATCTTGCTGTGCCCACAGGGGCCTGTGGACTTTCCCCACATGAGAGAGAGAGAAAGGAGAGGTCAGGGGAAAGAGGGGGAGAGATAACAAAACAGAGAGGAGTTGGTGTGGGTAGGTGAGAAGACACAGGGTCCGGGGGGAGAGAGAGAGGGCTCCTCGTGTGCAGTCACTGCCCAGCTCCCAGTCAGGGCCTTCCAGAAAGTGGGATTTGACCCCAACTGAAATCCCGAGGCAGTGATTTGAAAATGTCTCCTGAGAGAATCCAGCTGCTCCCCAGTTTGAGTTTCAGCCCTTTCAGGGGGTTGTGGTGCTGGGGAGGGAGGGAACTGAGGGGATGGCCCCCAGACTGGGGAATTCCCACGGGGAAGGCGGGGAGAGAGAGGCTTTCACAGCAGGTGTGCAGATAGGGAAAGTCATGGGATCCTGCTGTGTAAAAAATAAAACAAAGAGGCCGCCAGCCTTTCCTGAACTGCATCAGTGACCACACTTGATAGAAATGGGTTCATGGAGGGTGAATCAGTCGGACACAGAGAGGGAGAGGGAGAGGGAGAGAGAGAGGGAGGGGGCCTGAAATGAGAACCCGGAGCCTGTGCGAAGGCTTCTTCTCACCCCCAGAGACATGTCGGTGTGTGTTAGACAGGCCGGGCCACGGGCTTTCCCGGGTTAAATGGAAGGGGCAGCAGCCATTTCAATTGAGTTTAATGTAGATCTGAGGGTGCGGGCTGGTGGTGAGGGTGGGGAGAGAGAAGCCCCCAGTCTCTGTCTCTCCAGCTTGTTCCCTCTCTCCCTTTCTCTCTCCAGCCAATTCTGTCCATAATTCATCTTTCAATAAAATGTATAAGAAAAGCAATGTAATTTGTTATTACTTTAATTGGGGGTGGGGGAGGGTGTTGGGGGGGGAGAGAGAGAGGGTGAGGCCCATTCCCCACTCACTGTCCCGCTATCCTCAGCCAATACATTTTTAACTGGTCATGACCAGGTGGTGAGTGGGATCTTGCTGTGTACACATGGTCTCCACCGCCCCCGCCCTGTTCCTTGCCCCCCACAACAGTGACCACACTTTCAAAATAAAGGGGGCAGAGAAAGAGGAGAGTGTGGAGGGAGGGGTGATGGGCAGAGAGAGTGGTGGGTGCGGAGGGAGGGGTGATGGGGGCAGAGAGAGAGGTGGGTGCGGAGGGAGGGGTGATGGGGGCAGAGAGAGAGGTGGGTGCGGAGGGAGGGGTGATGGGGGCAGAGAGAGAGGTGGGTGCGGAGGGAGGGGTGATGGGGGTAGAGAGAGGTGGGTGCGGAGGGAGTGGTTGATGGGGGCAGAGAGAGGAGAGTGCGGAGGGAGGCGTGATGGGGACAGAGAGAGAGGTGGGTGCAGAGGGAGGAGTGATGGGGGCAGAGAGAGAGAAAGAGGAACAGAATGAGGGAGACTTCGACAGAGAGGGGGTGGGGGTATTGGGGGCTCGGGGGCAGGGGAAGGAGACACAGGGTCTGGGGGTGTCCCCCTCCATTGTGTGACCGCTCGTGGGATCCTGCTGTGCAGAATTGCCTTAGTTGCAACTCTAATAACTATTTGATTGACTGGGGGATGTGATTGTGGAACTATAAATGTAAAAGATGGCCAGTGTGGTGTGGATTTTGTCGATGGTGAGACAGGAGCTTTCCAGAGTGCCCTTTCTATCCAGCACTCACAGGGGCGTGGAATTAAAAAGGCCGGAACTCGTTCCCGGGTCTAATTCACCAAGAGCACAGGGCCCGTGTCTGAGAGCAATTCATGTCACGGTGAAAGGTAAAGGCCCGGCAGCCAATTTAATTCACTTCACCGATCTCTGACTGTCAAATTCTCAGTCTCCTCTCTCCCCCTCGGTCTCTCCAATGGGGGAAGAGAGAGAGAGAGAGAGAGAAAGGGGGGAGTGAGTGAGGTGAAACAGAGGGGCTGAGATAGTAAAACAAGAGGAGGGGGTGTGAAAAGACACAGGATCTGGGGGTCTCCAATGTGTAGACTCTGCCCATCTCCCAGTCACATCTTTTAGAAAAGGCCGAATTGCAAAAATGAATCCAGGGTCAGTGAAGCAAGTGACTCACTAACAATGAGAGCATTTTAAACATTCATTCTTTCACTGCAAAGCGCTCAGTCTTTCTGAGGTTCTGAAGGGGTCGGGGGTCTTCACTGTCTTAGTCCCTCTCCAGCTTGCTGCCTCTCACTCTCTGTGTAAATATTTCCCATTTAAAAAGTGTTGAGCAGAGCTGACTGCACCCTGTGGGATCTTGCTGTGCACAAATTGCCTGCAGTGTTTCATACTGTGCCACAACCAGTTAATTTATTAAAAATGTGCTGTTTGGACTCATTTCCTGTCCCTCAGAAGCCCTTAACCAAGTCATAACTGTGAGAGTGTGTAAAAGTTTGTGCTAATTCCTGAATAATGCTGGAGTTTTAGGCAGGGCGATGAATTGGGAGGTGGAACAGTCATTTGAATTCAGTCTCTCTAGGATGTGTCCCTACGTTACAACAGAGAGAGAGGGGGGAGATTAAGGGAAACAGGAAAGACAGTGAAACAGAGGCAGGGGGTTGGGGGTGAGGAAGAGACATCAGTGTTTGATGGGGACAGTATCGAGGGAGCTTTACTCTGTATCTAGCCCCGTGCAGTACCTGCCCTGGGAGTGTTTGATGGGGACAGTGCAGAGGGAGCTTTACTCTGTATCTAACCCCGTGCTGTACCTGCCCTGGGAGTGTTTGATGGGGACAGTATCGAGGGAGCTTTACTCTGTATCTAACCCCGTGCTGTACCTGCCCTGGGAGTGTTTAATGGGTACAGTGCAGAGGGAGCTTTACTCTGTATCTAACCCCGTGCTGTACCTGCCCTGGGAGTGTTTGATGGGGACAGTGTAGAGGGAGCTTTACTCTGTATCTAACCCCGTGCTGTACCTGTCCTGGGGGTGTTTGATGGGTACAGTATCGAGGGAGCTTTACTCTGTATCTAACCCCGTGCTGTTCCTGTCCTGGGAGTGTTTAATGTGTACAGTATAGAGGGAGCTTTACTCTGTATCTAACCCCATGCTGTACCTTTCCTGGGAGTGTTTGATGGGGACAGTATCGAGGGAGCTTTACTCTGTATCTAACCCCGTGCTGTACCTGTGCTGGGAGTGCTTGATGGGGACAGTATCGAGGGAACTTTACTCTGTATCTTACCACGTGCTGTACCTGCCCTGGGAGTGTTTGATGGGGAGAGAATAGAGGGAGCTTAACTCTGTATCTAACCTTGTTCTGTTCCTGTCGTGGGAGTGTTTGATGGGGACGGTATAGAGGGAGCATTACTCTGTATCTAACCCCGTGCTGTACCTGTCCTGGGAGTGTTTGATGGGGACAGTGTAGAGGAAGCTTTACTCTGTATCTAACCCTGAGCTGTACCTGTCCTGGGAGTGTTTGATGGGGACAGTGTAGAGGGAGCTTTACTCTGAATCTAACCCCGTGCTGTAGTTCCCCTAGGAGTTTTTGATAGGGAGAATGCAGAGGGGCCTTTATTCTGTATCTAAACCCGTGCTGTACCTGCCCTGGGAGTGTTTGATTGGCACAGTGTAGAGGGAGCTTTACTCTGTATCTAACCCCGTGCTGTACCTGGCCTGGGAGTGTTTGATGGTGACTGTGTAGAGGGAGATTTACTCTGTATCTAACCCCATGATGTACCTGCACTGGGAGTGTTTGATGGGCACAGTGTAGAGGGAGCATTACTCTCTATCTAACCCCGTGCTGTACCTGTCCTGGGAGTGTTTGATGGGGACTGTATTGAGGGAGCTTTACTCTGTATCTAGCCCCGTGCTGTACCTGCCCTGGGAGTGTTTGATGGGGACAGTGTAGAGGGAGCTTTACTCTGTATCTAACCCCGTGCTGTACCTGTCCTGGGAGTGTTTGATGGGGACAGTGTAGAGGAAGCTTTACTCTGTATCTAACCCCGTGCTGTACCTGTCCTGGGAGTGTTTGATGGGGACACTATCGTGGGAGCTTTACTCTGTATCTAACCCCGTGCGGTACCTGTCCTGGGAGTGTTTGATGCGGACAGTATCGTGGGAGCTTTACTCTGTATCTAATCCCGTGCTGTACCTGTCCTGGGAGTGTTTGATGGGGACAGTATCGAGGGAGCTTTACTCTGTATCTAACCCCGTGCTGTACCTGTCCTGGGAGTGTTTGATGGGGACAGTATAGATGGAGCTTTACTCTGTATCTAACCCCGTGCTGTACCTGTCCTGGGGGTGTTTGATGGGTACAGTATCGAGGGAGCTTTACTCTGTATCTAACCCCGTGCTGTTCCTGTCCTGGGAGTGTTTTATGTGTACAGTATAGAGGGAGCTTTACTCTGTATCTAACCCCATGCTGTACCTTTCCTGGGCGTGTTTCATGGGGACAGTATCGAGGGAGCTTTACTCTGTATCTAACCCCGTGCTGTACCTGTGCTGGGAGTGCTTGATGGGGACAGTATCGAGGGAACTTTACTCTGTATCTAACCACGTGCTGTACCTGTACTGGGAGTGTTTGATGGGGACAGTATAGATGGAGCTTTACTCTGTATCTAACCCCATGCTGTACCTGTCCTGGGGGTTTTTGATGGGTACAGTATCGAGGGAGCTTTACTCTGTATCTAACCCCGTGCAGTTCCTGTCCTGGGAGTGTTTAATGTGTACAGTATAGAGGGAGCTTTACTCTGTATCTATCCCCGTTCTGTACCTGTCCTGGGAGTGTTTAATGGGTACAGTATAGAGGGAGCTTTACTCTGTATCTAACCCCATGCTGTACCTTTCCTGGGAGTGTTTGATGGGGACAGTATCGAGGGAGCTTTACTCTGTATCTAACCCGGTGCTGTACCTGTGCTGGGAGTGCTTGATGGGCACAGTATCGAGGGAACTTTACTCTGTATCTAACCACGTGCTGTACCTGTCCTGGGAGTGTTTGATGGGGACTGTATTGAGGGATCTTTACTCTGTCTCTAGCCCCTGCTGCATCATCTCTGATAGTGTTTGTCGGTAACATTCTCGCCCAAAACAAAAACAATCCACAAATCAGGCCTAAAAAATTGAACATCAGTTTCCTTGTTTGATTCTCCCTGGTCTGTTCTGATTCTCTGATAGATTCCTCATGTTTACCCTCCACATGAGCAGTCATCCTAATCCCGTCTACCTGTCCTGCTCCCAACGCGGCATCCGACTACAATAAGGCCAGTGATACAGGAGCGTCTCAGCGAGTGAGACAGGTGAGTCTTGAACCTGACCTGGGTGTATGTGAGTGACCCGGGTTAATCCGACACTCCAGGGACAGTTTAGACAGTTCGAGTGCATCGCAGCTTTGCCAGAATGAGACCTGGATTCCAAGGGTTAAATTGCAAAGTGAGATTGCACAAAGTCGGGTTGTATTCCCTGAAATTTAGTAGCATCAGTGGTGACTTGATCAAATGGTCAAATCCTATTGATGTTACCTGTATGTTGCAAAGTTATTCTGATAATTTTCATCCCACAGAGTCAAAATTTCTGCGATTCTGTGTCTGATTTAGAACTTCAAATAGTTCAGTTTCACTGTTTTAAATAAGCAGTCACTTTTCTGTGGTGGATTTTGAGATTGAGTATGGATCTCAGAATCTGTCAGTGGAAGGGAGTTTCTACAGAGAAAGGAAATGGGTTTGATGAATAAAGGTCCAGGATTTTGTTCACTGCATTAGATTGTGAATAATTAATTTGAACACTTTTTTAATTTGAACTCGAATTCAAAGATAATGAGGCTTTTGAATCTCAAAACATCAAATAGTTTCAATGAGAAATTAAATTTGATATTTGGGATCAAGCTGGTTAAAAACTCACACTACCCATTCCATGAATCAGCTTCTGTAACCTGCACTTCAGCACATCAGAAGAAAAATGATATTTTCAACTGTTCTTGATTCCAGTCTGTTACTCAATCCCAGGTATCGATTATTCTATATATAAACCCCCTGCACCCCTCAATTAGATTCCAGCCTGTAACTCAATCCCGGGTAACTATTATTCTCTATATAAATCCCCTGATCCCCTCCCTTAGATTCCAGTCTGTAACTCACTCCCTGGTATCTGTTATTCTATATATAAACCACCACGAACCCCTCGATTAGATTCCAGCCTGTAACTCACTCCCAGGTATCTGTTATTATATATATAAACCACCCCGAACCCTTCGCTTGGATTCCAGTCTGTAACTCTCTCCTGGGTATCTGTTATTCAATAAATAAACCCCCTGAAGTCCTCGATTAGATTCCAGTCTGTAACTCATTCCCGTGTAACTTTTATTCTGTATATAAATGTTCCAAACCCCTCGACTAGATTTCAGTCTGTTACTCATCCCCGGGCTTCTGTTATTCTATATGTATTATATTCATATGATTTGTATATAAACCACCCCGAACCCCTCGATTAAATACCAGTCTGTAACTAACTCCCGGGTATCTGTTATTCTATATATAAACCACCACGATCCCCTCGATTAGATTCCAGCCTGTAACTCACTCCCAGGTATCTGTTATTATATATATAAACCACCCCGAACCCTTCGCATGGATTCCAGTCTGTAACTCACTCCCGGGTATCTGTCATTCTATATATAATCCACCCCGAACCCCTCGATTAGATTCCAGTCTGTAACTCACTCCCGGGTATCTGTTATTCAAGATATAAACCACCCCAATCCCCTCAATTAGATTCTAGTCTGTAACTCTCTCCTGGGTATCTGTTATTCTATATATAATCCACCCCGAACCCCTCGATTAGAATCCAGTCTGTGACTCACTCCCGGGCGTTTGTTATTCTATATATAATCCACCGCGAACCCCTCAATTAGATTCCAGTCAGTAACTCACTCCCGGGTAACTGTTATTCTATATATAATCCACCCCGAACCCCTCGATTAGATTCCAGTCTGTAACTCACTCCCGGGTATCTGTTATTCTATATATAATCCACCCCGAACCCCTCGATTAGATTCCAGTCTGTAACTCACTCCCGGGAATTTTTTATTCTGTATATAAACCGCCCCGAACCCCTCGATTAGATTCCAGTCTGTAACTAACTCCCGGGTATCTGTTATTCTATATATAAACCACCCCGAACCCCTCGATTAGATTCCAGTCTGTAACTCAATCCTTGGTATCTATTATTCCATATATAAACCCCACAAAACCCTCGATTAGATTCCAGTCTGCAACTCACTCCCGGGTATCTATTATTCTATATATAAACCCCACAAACCCCTCGATTAGATTCCAGCACTTCCACATCACAAGTTGAGGAAGGGGTCTCCCCCCATTTTAAAGTTAGTTAAAGGCTCTCCTGCCAAATTTAAGATGGAGAAGGGATGTCTCACAGGATATTGTTCTTTACACTCAATAATGTTAACACATTTTTGAACATTTTCAGTTTCCCCCTACACTTTCTCTTTCTGTCATCCTGTCTCGTTCCTTCTCTCCCTCTCCCATCCCATCTGTCTGCCACTCTATACATTTCTCTGTTTCTCTAACTCACCCCATATCTTTACCCTACACTCGCTCCCCTCTCTTCATCTCTCTCTCTCAACTCATCACTTTTTTATCGCTTGATCTCCTCTCTCTATCTCACTCGCTTACCCAGCTCTCTTTCCCTCTCTCCCTGCCTCTCTTCCTCTGAGAATCTAGGCTACAAACACCAGGCAGCCATTTTAGGTTTGTTCACAGTGGCCATTTTATGTCCCCACAGGAATGGGACACTTAGGACAGAGTTGACTCATGTAACATTAGTATTATAAACGTGACAGAGACACAGGTATGGAGACATAAATTCCACGTGTATTCCCTGGAATATTGAAGGATCCGGGCCTTCAGTCCCACACTTTGCTGTTGTGAATTTGAATTCTGAATTTTCTAAAACTGAATCTGGAAGTAAAAACCCCCGGGATGGAATGATTCACATTCTTTCTGCTGCTGCAAAGCCCGTGTCTGTGTCTGTTTCTCAGTATTTATTAACAATTTGAGATAATAGTTTAGAATGCCACAAGTTTGTCATAATGTCTGGAAAGAGGGTTGAAACAGAGGGGCTGAGGTAGTAAAACAAGAGGAGGGGGTGTGAATAGACAGAGGATCTGGGGGTCTCCAATGTGTAGACTCTGCCCAGCTCCCAGTCACATCTTTTAGAAAAGGCCGAATTGCGAAAATGAATCCAGGGACAGTGAAGCAAGTGACTCACTAAGAATGAGAGCATTTTAAACATTCATTCTTTCACTGCAAAGCGCTCAGTCTTTCTGAGGTTCTGAAGGGGTCAGGGGTCTTCACTGTCTTAGTCCCTCTCCAACTTGCTGCCTCTCTCTCTCTGTGTAAATATTGCCCCATTTAAAAAGTGCTGAGCAGAGCTGGCTGTACCCTGTGGGATCTTGCTATGCACAAATTCCCTGCAGTGTTTCATACTGTGCCACAACCAGTTAATTTATTAAAAATGTGCTGATTGGACTGATTTCCTGTCCCTTAGGAGCCCTTTACCAAGTCCTAACTGTGAGAGTGTGTAAAAGTTTGTGCTAATTCCTGAATAATGCTGGTGTTTTAGGCAGGGCGATGAATTGGGAGGTGGAACAGTCATTTGAATTCAGTCTCTCTAGGATGTGTCCCTACGTTACAACAGAGAGAGAGGGAGGAGATTGAGGGAAACAGGAAAAGACAGTGACACAGAGGCAGGGGGTGGGGGGTGAGGAAGAGACACAGGGTCTTGGGGGGTTGGATAGGGGAGGTTCTCCAGTGTGGAGTCAGTACCCAGCTCCCAGTCTCTGCAGAAAAGCCTCAGTCACACCCTCCCGGGGATGCCTGGTTTGTAAAAATCACATCTGTGTCCCCCTTACTCATTCACTCTCTCACTCTGTGTCTCAGAGATGAAAATTAAACCTCGATTGGGGTAATAAACAGACACAATTCATGTGGGTGAAGCCTGTGGACCAGGCGTCAGACTATCCCCCTCTGGAAGAAGCTCCTTGTCCTTGTCCCAGACTTTCCCTCTATGGATCCTCACCTTCCAGTTTTCAGAATACAAATTTCTCAGGAGAAAAAGAGATAAATTTTGTTGAAAGGACAAAAGCAAGGACATTTAACTGCATAAATTGAATTCAAATGGTTCCCCCTGTCCCCCTCCCCCATCAGACTCTTGAAGGTGCTAAACTCCCTCTTTCAGTTTGGGAAGGGGCTGCTCATTCCTTTGGGACACTTTTTAAAATTACCATCCCAGGATTTATTTTAAAATCTCATTCTAACTGTGAGTGTGTGTAAAAGTTTGTGCTAATTCCTGAATAATGCTGGTGTTTTAGGCAGGGCGATGAATTGGGAGGTGGAACAGTCATTTGAATTCAGTCTCTCTAGGATGTGTCCCTACGTTACAACAGAGAGAGAGGGGGGAGATTGAGGGAAACAGGAAAAGACAGTGAAACAGAGGCAGGGGGTTGAGGGTGAGGAAGAGACACAGGGTCTGGGGGGGGTTAGGGGAGGGTCTCCAGTGTGGAGTCAGTGCCCAGCTCCCAGTCTCTGCAGAAAAGCCTCAGTCACACCCTCCCGGGAACGCCTGGTTTGTAAAAATCGATGCTGGGACGGAGATTTCAAAAAGTCTCCCCCAGGAAGCAGCAGCTTGTTCCCGGTTTGAAGGGAAGGAGTTTAGGCCTTTCTGGGGATGTGTCCGGACTCAGAGCAAACATGGTGCCCGGGGTGGGGGGGAGAGGGGGAAGAGGGAGGGTTACAGCAGGCATGAGGCTGGGGAAGGAAATGTGTCTCCCTGTTCCCATCCGGATAGCATTACATTGCTGCCTGTGGGATCCCCCTGTGCAGAAACGGCCTGCAGCTTTTCCTGAACTGCAACAGGGAACACACGACGTTTCTGGGGGAGGGGGTGGCATTTCCCTGTCTCTGTCACTCCAGCTGATCCTGTCCATTGAATGTTAATAACAAGACAGGACCCCTTGCTGCTCCTGTCCACTGAGGGTTAATCCCAGGACAGACATGGTCTCAACAAGGGCCTGTCTTTATTTTTGGCTTAATAATAAATCTATATTTCTTTCCCCTGTTGGTTGTGTTACCCCAGTTCCAAACCCTGATCTCACACAGACCCCCAAAACAATGGCAGTAATCGCAGTCCCCAACCCACTCTCCCTCTCACCCCAACCCACTCACCCTCTCACCCCAACCCACTCTCCCTCTCACCCCAACCCACTCACCCTCTCACCCCAACCCTCTCTCCCTCTCACCCCAACCCTCTCTCCCTCTCACCCCAACCCACTCTCCCTCTCACCCCAACCCACTCTCCCTCTCACCCCAACCCACTCTCCCTCTCACCCCAACCCACTCTCCCTCTCACCCCAACACTCTCTCCATCTCACCCCAACATAATCTACCTCTCACCCCAACACTCTGTCCCTCTCACCCCAATATTCTCTCCCTCTCACCCCAACCCTCATTCCCTCTCACTCCAACCCTCTCTACCTCTCAACACACCCCATTCACCCTCTCACACCAACCATCTCACCATCTCATCCCCACTCTCTCTCCCTCTCACTCCAACACTCTCTCCCTCTCACCCCAACACTGTCTCCCTCTCACCCCAACACTGTCTCCCTCTCACCCCAACACTGTCTCCCTCTCACCCCAACACTGTCTCCCTCTCACCCCAACACTGTCTCCCTCTCACCCCAACACTGTCTCCCTCTCACCCCAACACTGTCTCCCTCTCACCCCAACACTGTCTCCCTCTCACCCCAACACTGTCTCCCTCTCACCCCAACACTGTCTCCCTCTCACCCCAACACTGTCTCCCTCTCACCCCAACACTGTCTCCTTCTCACCCCAACACAGTCTCCCTCTCACCGCAACACTGTCTCCCTCTCACCCCAACACTGTCTCCCTCTCACCCCAACACTGTCTCCCTCTCACCCCAACACTGTCTCCCTCTCACCCCAACACTGTCTCCCTCTCACCCCAATACTGTCTCACTCTCACCCCAACACTGTCTCCCTCTCACCCCAACACTGTCTCCCACTCACCCCAACACTGTCTCCCTCTCACCCCAACACTGTCTCTCTCTCACCCCAACACTGTCTCCCTCTCACCCCAACACTGTCTCCCTCTCACCCCAACCCTCATTCCCTCTCACCCCAACCCTCATTCCCTCTCACTCCAACCCTCTCTGCCTCTCAACACAACCCATTCTCCCTCTCATACCAACCAACTCACCATCTCATCCCCACTCTCCCTCTCACCCCAACATTATCTCCCTCTCACCCAAACTCTATCTCCCTCTCACCCCAACTCTCTCTCCCAATCTCCCCAACTCTCTCTCCCTATCACTCCCACCCACTCTACCTCCTACCCCAACACTCTCTCCCTATCACCCCGAACCACTCACCCAAAAGCTCTCTCACTCTCATCCCCACTCTCTCACCCTCTCCACCCAACTCTCTCTCACTCTCACCAACTCCTCATTCCCTCTTACACCAACCCTCTCTCCCTCTCACCCAACCCTCTCTCCCTCTCACCCCATCCTTCTCTCCCTCTCACCCCAAACCTCTCTCCCTCTCACCCCATCGTTCTCCCCCTCTCACCCCAACACTCTCTCCCTCTCACCCCAACTCTCTCAACCTCACAGCACAACCCTCTCTAACTCTCACCAAAACTCTCTCCCACTCACCCCAAACTTCTCTCCCTCTCAATGCAACCCTCTCTCCCTCTCACCACAACCCGCTCTCCCACTCACCCCAACTCTCTCTCCCTCTCACCCCAACAGTCTCTCCCTCTCACTCCAAACCTCCCACCCTCATACCCCAACTCACTCTCTCTCTCACCCCAACCCTCTCTCCCTCTCACCCCTAACCTCTCTTCCTCCCTTCCCCACTCTCTCACCCCAACTCTCCCTCCCTATCACTCCAAACCTCTCACCCAAAAGCTCTCTCACTCTCATTCGCACTCTCTCACCCTCTCACTCCAACTCTCTCTCACTCTCTCCCTTTCACAAGCAATCGCTCTTTCACAATCCCTCTCACACGCTCGCTCGCACACTCTATCTCTTGCACGCACAATCTCCCACGCACACACACCATCTCTCTCTCACACACACAATCTCTGTCTCTCACATGCACTCTCTCTCTGATCATCATCTTGGCCCACACCCTCTTTGCCAACCCCACGCTTTCTCTTCCACCCCCCAAACTATCTCTGCACCATCGCACCCACCACCACCCCCCGTGCTCTCTCATTCCAATGCTCTCTCCAGTTATGGATGAGAGAGAGTTGGTGAGGGAGGATGGAGATCCTTTCTTAACCCGTTTCTCAGTCTCTATTTCTCTCTGCGAGTGTTTGATGGGAACAGTATGGAGGGAGCTTAATTCTATATTTAACCCTGTGCTGTACCTGTCCTGGGAGTGTTAGTTGGGGACAGTATAGAGGGAGCTTTACTCTGTATCTAACCCCGTGCTGTACCTGTCCTGGGAGTGTTTGATGGGGACAGTATCGAGTGACCTTTACTCTGTTTCTAACCCCGTGCTGTACCTGTCCTGGGAGTGTTTGATGGGCACAGTATAGAGGGAGCTTTACTCTGTATCTAACCCCGTGCTGTACCTGTCCTGGGAGTGTTTGATGGTTACAGTGTAGAGGGAGCTTTACTCTGTATCTAACGCTGTGCTGTACCTGCCCTGGGAGTGTTTGATGGGGACGGTGTAGAGGGAGCTTTACTCTGTATCTAACCCCGTGCTGAACCAGTCCTGGGAGTGTTTGATGGGGACAGGTTAGAGGGAAATTTACTCTGTATCTAACCCCGTGCTGTACCTGTCCTGGGAGTGTTTGATGGGGACAGTATCGAGTGACCTTTACTCTGTATCTAACCCCGTGCTGTACCTGTCCTGGGAGTGTTTGATGGGGACAGTGTAGAGGGAGCTTAATTCTGTATCTAACCCCGTGCTATACCTGCCCTTGGAGTGCATGATGGGCACAGTGTAGAGGGAGCTTTACTCTGTATCTAACCCCGTGCTGTACCTGTCCTGGGAGTGTTTGATGGGGACAGTGTAGAGGAAGCTTTACTCTGTATCTAACCCCGTGCTATACCTGCCCTGGGAGTGTTTGATGGCCACAGTGTAGCGGGAGCTTTACTCTGTATCTAACGCCGTGCTGTACCTGTCCTGGGAGTGTTTGATGGGGACAGTATCGAGGGAGCTTTACTCTGTATCTAGTCCCTGCTGCATCATCTCTGGGAATGTTTGTTGGCAACATTCTCGCCCAAAACAATAACAATCCACAAATCAGGCCTAATAAATTGAACATTAGTTTCCTTGTTTGATTCTCCCTGATCTGTTCTGATTCTCTGATAGATTCCTCATGTTTGCCCTCCACATGAGCAGTCATCCTAATCCCGTCTACCTGTCCTGCTCCCAACGCGGCATCCGACTACAATAAGGCCAGTGATACAGGAGCGTCTCAGTGAGTGAGACAGGTGAGTCTTGAACCTGACCTGGGTGTATGTGAGTGACCCGGGTTAATCCGACACTCCAGGGACAGTTTAGACAGTTCGAGTGCATCACAGCTTTGCCAGAATGAGACCTGGATTCCAAGGGTTAAATTGCAAAGTTAGATTGCACAAACTCGTGTTGTATTCCCTGAAATTTACTAGCATCCGGGGTGACTTGATCAAATGGTCAAATCCTATTGATGTTACCTGTATGTTGCAAAGTTATTCTGAAAATTTTCATCCCACAGTGTCAATATTTCTGCGATTCTGTGTCTGAGTCAGAACTTTAAATAGTTCAGATTCACTGTTTAAAATAAGCATCGCTTTTCTGTGGTGGTTTTTGAGATTGAGTATGGATCTCAGAATCTGTCAGTGGAAGGGAGTTTCTACAGAGATAGGAAATGGGATTGATGAATAAAGGTGCAGGATTTTGTTCATGCATTAGATTTTGTCTGTTGCAGTTTCCCAGGACTTTACATTTTCATGGGAAAGGGATGATTATCCAATGTCAACAATTCAATTTCTTCAGACAAGTGAAAACGCAAGAGAAAGAGGGAATATACCAACACTGGAACAAACAGGCAACTGTATGAAGAAGGTTTCAATTCTCTGCATGTTTTAATGTGAATTCCTGAGCTAAAGATTGAAATAAACAGGAGTTTAAATCTCACACTGGGATTCCGTACAATTTCAGTCCTGTTATCCCAAAATTAAAAATAAAAATCTACAATTAAAAATTTCTTGGAAAGAGCAGAGGTAATTTGACTCTGTATCGAACCCCATACTGTATTTGGGTTGGGAGTGTTTGTTGAACTGTGTAGTCAAAGCTTTAGTTTGAAACAATCTTCTGCAAACGGCAATTGATCCAAAGTCTCTTGTTCATGTTTCAATTTGAGGCTGATAGATTTTTGTTAGGCAAAGGCGTAAAGAGATATAGAGTTAGATCAGAGATCAGTCAGGATCTCATTGAATTTCGGAAACAGGGTGTGGGGTGAAATGGCATCTTTCTCTTCCCATGTGCTATGATAAATATCCTTTCTTCAATCTCTGTCTCTCGGTCTCCCTCTTGATGTGAGTCTCTCTCTTCTTCTCACTCGCTCGGTCTGTCTCTCTCTCTCTCTCTTCCTCTCTCTCAGAATCTATATAAATTACACAAACACCACTCAGCCTTTAAGGTTTGTTCACAGTGGCCATTTTACGTGCCCACAGCACTGGGACATTTCTGACAGAGTTGACTCCTCAGGAATGTGACGGTGGTACTTTCAACGTGACAGAGACACAACTATGGAGACACTGAGGCACTGATCAAACACTCATCCCTGAAACACCGCATTGCCCACAGGTTCTAGGTCATCCCCACTCGCTGATTTAAAAATGTCTTCACCACATCCCCCCCTTCAACCCTTTCCCCAAACCTTCACTCTGTGTCTCCCCCGTCACACTTGAACCAGGTTTTTACAATTTGACTCTGTATCGATCCCCATACTGTAATTGGGTTGGGATTCAAAGCTTCACTCTGAAACACTGGAATTGATGTTAAGGGATGATTTGATCAAACGCTTCAAGATAATAATGGAAATGAAGATAGTGGTAACAGTGGTAAAGAAGGAGAAGCGATCTCACTCCATTTTAAAGATGGGGAAAAGGATATGTCACAGGACAATGTTTTATATACCCTGGCATATTGAAAAATGTTTGGAGCTTTAGCCATTTCTCCTGCTGATGAACTTTTAATTTGAACACTTATTTAATTTGAACTCGAATTCAAAGATAATGAGGCTATTGAATCTCAGAACTCAAGTGTTGAGGGAGCTTTACTCTGTTTCGAACCCCATGCTGTACCAGTCCTGGGTGTGATTGAAGAGGACAGTTTAAGAACAACTTTAATTCCTTTCTAACCCCGCGCTGTCCAATAACGGATGCAGAAACAAATAAATCAGAGGTTTCATTTCTCTGTCACTTTCTGTGCCATGAAGCTTCCATTTGGAGCTGGAAATCTCTCAGTTGATGAATGTTGTCTTGAAAATTTTACCCTGAATAGTGTGAGCCTTAGTATTGTGGAAACGTGTGAAGAAAGTGTTTGCATTGACACATTCCGACATTGTGAAATGTAAGTTAGCTTTGAAACAATAGGATGTAGGGCCAGGGAGTCTGAATGGACAACAGGATTTGGTTGATTAAAGAGTGAATTTTAAAGATGTGCTTTGAAGGAGCCGTTTACTGTAAATGTCTCGAGACAATGAAATGCTTCAAAGGAAATATCCCGAGAGAGAGAAATGGTTCCCGAATGTCTGAAACACTTTCCCAAGTCTTCAGAGACATGAAGGGGGCAGAGATATTGTAAGATACAGATCATGAGATACCAGTGAATCACAGAATTGAAGTTGTGGGGCCCTCTCCTGTTTCAGAATGTCAGTTTTGATGTTTTACTCTGTGAAACTTGGCTAATGATTCAGAAAGCAGAAAGTTCCAATCCAATCTGTAACCTGCACTGCAAATTCCAAAGAGATATGTACACCTTAAGTGAATGGGTGAAATAGTGAAAGATGGATTTCATTGTAGGCAAATGTGTGGCTCCTCACTTTAAAAAGGATGGAACGGATTACATTATAAATGGTGAAAAGCTGCAAACAGTGAGGGTCCAGAGAGTCCCTATCCATTTGTGTCAAGACTAAGAAAACATCAAATAGTTCCAATTAAATTTGATATTTGGGATAAAGCTGGTTAAAAACTCACACTACCCATTCCATGAATCAGCCTCTGTAACCTGCACTTCAGCACATCACAAGAAAAATGATATTTTCAACTGTTCTTGATTCCAGGCTGTAACTCAAACCCGCGTATTTATTATTCTACATATAAACCCCCTGCACCCCTGAATTAGATTCCAGCCTGTAACTCAATCCCGGGTATCGATCATTCTATATATAAACCCCCTGAACCCCTCGATTAGATTGCAGTCTGTAACTCAATCCCGGGTATCTATGATTCTATATATAAACCCACTGAACCCTTCGATTAGATTCCAGTCTGTAACTCAATCCCGGGTATTGATTATTCTATATATAAACCCCCTGCACCCCTCAATTAGATTCCAGCCTGTAACTCAATCCCGGGTATCTATGATTCTATATATAAACCCCCTGAACCCTTCGATTAGATTCCAGTCTGTAACTCAATCCCGGGTATCGATTATTCTATATATAAACTCCCTGCACCCTTTAATTAAATTCCAGCCTCTAACTCAATCCCGGGTATCTATGATTCGATATATAAACCCCCTGAACCCCTCGATTAGATTCCAGTCTGTAACTCACTCCTGGGTATCTATTATTCTATATATAAACCCCTCAATCCCCTCGATGAGATTCCGTTCTGTAACTCACTCCCGGATATCTTTTATTCGATATATATTATATCTACATGATTTATATATAAACCACCCCGAACCCCTCGATTAAATTTCAGCCTGTAACTGACTCCCGGGCATCTGTTATTCTATATATGAACCACCCCAAACCCCTCCATTAGATTCCAGTCTGTAACTCACTGCCGGGTGACTGTTATTCTATATAAAAACTACCACGAACCCCTCCGTTAGATTCCAGTCTGTAACTCACTGCCGGGTGACTGTTATTCTATATATAAACTACCACGAACCCCTCCGTTAGATTCCAGTCTGTAACTCACTGCCGGGTGTCTGTTATTCTATATAGAAACCACCCCAAACCCCTCCATTAGATTCCAGTCTGTAACTCACTCCCGGGTATCTGTTATTCTATATATAAACCCCCTGAACCCCTCGATTAGATTCCAGTCTGTAACTCACTCCTGGGCATCTGTTATTCTATATATAAACCACCCCGAACCCCTCGATTAGATTCCAGTCTGGAACTCACTGCCTGGTGTCTGTTATTCTATATATAAACCACCACGAACCCCTCAATTAGATTCCAGTCTTTAACTCACTCCCGGGAATCTGTTATTGTATATATAATCCACCCCGAACCCCTCGATTAGATTCCAGTCTGTAACTCATCCCGGGTATCTGTTATTCTATATATAGACCACCCCAAACCCCTCGATTTGATTCCAGTCTGTAACTTATTCCCGTGTACATGTTATTCTGTATATAAATGTCCAAAACTCCTCGACTAAATTTCAGTCTGTTACTCATTCCCGGGCTTCTTTTATTCCATATATATATTATATTCATACGATTTATATATAAACCCCCGAACCCCTCGATTTCATTCCAGTCTGTAAATCACTCTCGGGTATCTGTTATTCTATATATAAATACCCCACACCCCTCAATTTGATTCCAGTCTGTAACTCACTCCGGGGTATCTGTTATTCTATATATAATCCACCCCGAACCCCTCGATTAGAATCCAGTCTGTGACTCACTCCCGGGTGTTTGTTATTCTATATATAATCCAACGCGAACCCCTCAAATGGATTCCAGTCTGTTACTCACTCCCGGGTAACTGTTATTCTGTATATAATCCACACCGAACCCCTCGATTGGATTCCAGTCTGTAACTCTCTCCCGGGTATCTGTTATTCTATATATAATCCACCTCGAACTCCTCGATTTGATTCCAGTCTGTAACTCTCTCCCGGGTATCTGTTATTCTATATATAATCCACCTCGAACTCCTCGATTAGAATCCAGTCTGTGACTCACTCCCGGGTGTTTGTTATTCTATATATAATCCACAGCGAACCCCAAAATTAGATTCCAGTCTGTAACTCACTCCCGGACAACTGTTATTCTGTATATAATCCACCACGAAACCCTCGATTAGATTCCAGTCTGTAACTCACTCCCGGGTATCTGTTAATCTATATATAAACCACCCCGAACCCCTCGATTAGATTCCAGTCTGTAACTCACTCTCGGGTATCTGTGATTCTATATATAAATCCCCGAAACTCTCAATTAGATTCCAGTCTCTAACTCAATCTCAGATATCTGATTTTCTTTAGTTAAACCATCCCAAAAATCCTCAATTAGATTCGAATCTGTAACTCATTCCCGGGTATCTGTTAGCCTATATGTGTATATATATATATATATACCCTCCAAACCCATCAATTCGATCCCAGTCTGTAACTCCATCACGGGTATCTGTTATTCTATATATAAAGAACCCCGAACCCTTCGATTAGATTCCGGTCTGTAACTATCTCCCGGGTATCTGTTATTCTATATATAATCCACCCCGAACCCCTCGATTAGAATCCAGTCTGTGACTCACTCCCGGGTGTTTGTTATTCTATATATAATCCAACGCGAACCCCTCAAATGGATTCCAGTCTGTAACTCACTCCCGGGTAACTGTTATTCTATATATAATCCACACCGAACCCCTCGATTGGATTCCAGTCTGTAACTCTCTCCCGGGTATCTGTTATTCTATATATAATTCACCTCGAACTCCTCGATTTGATTCCAGTCTGTAACTCTCTCCCAGGTATCTGTTATTCTATATATAATCCACCTCGAACTCCTCGATTAGAATCCAGTCTGTGACTCACTCCCGGGTGTTTGTTATTCTATATATAATCCACAGCGATCCCCAAAATTAGATTCCAGTCTGTAACTCACTCCCGGACAACTGTTATTCTGTATATAATCCACCACGAAACCCTCGATTAGATTCCAGTCTGTAACTCACTCCCGGGTATCTGTTAATCTATATATAAACCACCCCGAACCCCTCGATTAGATTCCAGTCTGTAACTCACTCCCGGGTATCTCTTATTCTATATATAAACCGCCCCGAACCCCTCGATTAGATTCCAGTCTGTAACTCGCTCCCGGGTATTTGTTATTCTGTATATAAACCACCCCGAACCCCTCGATTAGATTCCAGTCTGTAACTAACTCCCGGGTATCTGTTATTCTATATATAAACCACCCCGAACCCCTCGATTAGATTCCAGTCTGTAACTCAATCCTTGGTATCTATTATTCTATATATAAACCCCACAAACCCCTCGATTAGATTCCAGTATGCAACTCACTCCCGGGTATCTATTATTCTATATATAAACCCCACAAACCCCTCGATTAGATTCCAGCACTTCCACATCACAAGTTGAGGAAGGGGTCTCCCCCCATTTTAAAGTTGGTTAAAGGCTCTCCCGCCAATTTTAAGATGTAGAAGGGATGTCTCACAGGATATTGTTCTTTACACTCAATAATGTTAACACATTTTTGAACATTTTCAGTTTCCCCCTACAGTTTCTCTTTCTGTCATCCTGTCTCGTTCCTTCTCTCCCTCTCCCGCCCCATCTCTCTGCCACCCTATATATTTCTCTGTTTCTCTATCTCACCCCATATCTTTACCCTACACTCGCTCCCCTCTCTTCATCTCTCTCTCTCAACTCTTCACTTTTTTATCGCTTGATCTCCTCTCTCTATCTCACTCGCTTACCCAGCTCTCTTTCCCTCTCTCCCTGCCTCTCTTCCTCTGAGAATCTAGTCTACAAACACCAGGCAGCCATTTTAGGTTTGTTCACAGTGGCCATTTTTTGCCCCCACAGCACTGGGACACTTAGGACAGAGTTGACTCATGTAACATTATTAATTTAAACGTGACAGAGACACAGGTATGGAGACATAAATTCCACGTGTATTCCCTGGAATATTGAAGGATCCGGGCGTTCAGTCCCACACTTTGCTGTTGTAAATTTGAATTCTGAATTTTCTAAAACTGAATCTGGAAGTAAAAACCCCCGGGATTGAAAAATTCACATTCTTTCTGCTGCTGCAAAGCCCGTGTCTGTGTCTGTTTCTCAGTATTTATTAACAATTTAAGATAATAGCATAGAATGCCGCAAGTTTGCCATAATTCAATATCAGTTAGAAATGTCCCAATGCTATGATCAATATCAATCTTTCATTTAATTCCTATCTAACCCCGCGCTGTCCAATAACGGATGCAGAAACAAATAAATCGGAGGTTTCATTTCTCTGTCACTTTCTGTATCTTGAAGCTTCCATTTGGAGCTGGAAATCTCTCAGTTGATGAATGTTGTCTTGAAAATTTTACCCTGAATAGTGTGAGCCTTAGTATTGTGGAAACGTGTGAAGAAAGTGTTTGCATTCACACATTCCGACATTGTGAAATGTAAGTTAGCTTTGAAACAATAGGATGTAGGGCCATGGAGTCTGAATGGACAACAGGTTTTGGATGATTAAAGAGTCAATTTTAATGATGTCCTTTGAAGGAGCCGTTTACTGTAAATGTCTCGAGACAATGAAATGCTTCAAAGGAAATATCCCGTTTGACAGAAATGGTTCCCCAATATCTGAATCACTTTCCAAGTCTTCAGAGACATGAAGGGGGCAGACATATTGTAAGATACAGATCATGAGATGCTGGAGAATCACAGAATTGAAGTTGTGGGGCCCTCTCCTGTTTCAGAATGTCAGTTTTGATGTTTAACTCTGTGAACCTTGGTTAATGATTCAGAAAGCAGAAAGTTCCAATCCAATCTGTAACCTGCACTGCAAATTCCAAAGAGATATGTACACCTTAAGTGAATGGGTGAAATAGTGAAAGATGGATTTCATTGTCGGCAAATGTGTGGCTCCTCACTTTAAAAAGGATGGAACAGGTTACATTATAAATGGTGAAAAGCTGCAAACAGTGAGGGTCCAAAGAGTCCCTATCCATTTGTGCCAAGACTAAGAAAACATCAAACAGTTCCAATGAGAAATTAAATTTGATATTTGGGATAAAGATGGTTACAAACTCACACTACACATTCCATGAATCAGGCTCTGTAACCTGCACTTCAGCACATCACATGAAAAAATATATTTTCAACAGTTCGTGATTCCAGTCTGTTACTCAATCCCGGGTATCCTATATATAAACCCCCTGAACCCCTCGATTAGATTCCAGTCTGTAACTCAATCCCGGGTATCTATTTTATATATAAACCCCCTGAACCCCTCGATTAGATTCCAATCTGTAACTCAAGCCCGGGAATCTATTATTCTATATATAAACCCTCCGAACCCCTCGATTAGATTCCAGTCTGAAACCCTCTCCCGGGTATCTGTTATTCTATATATAAACCACCCCGAATCCCTCGATTAGATTCCAGCGCTTCCACATCACAAATTGAGGAAGGGGTCTCCCCCCATTTTAAAGTTGGTTAAAGGCTCTCCCGCTATTTTTAAGATGGGGGCGGGATCACCCTCCAATTTAAAGATGGAGAAGGGATGTCTCACAGGATAATGTCCTTTACGCTCAATAATGTTAAGAAATTTTTGAACATTTTCAGTTTCCCCCTACAATTTCTCTTTCTCTCATCCTGTCTCATTCCTTCTCTCCCTTTCCCATCCCATCTCTCTGCCACTCTATACATTTCTCTGTTTCTCTCTCTCACCCCATCACTTTACCCAACACTCGCTCCCCTCTCTTCATCTCTCTCTCTCAACTCATCCCTTTTTCTTTCGCTCGATCTCCCCCCTCTATTTCACTCGCTTACCCAGCTCTCTTTCCCTCTCACCCTGTCTCTCTGCCGCTCTGTCTCTCTATCTGTCGTTCCGTCTTTCTCTCTCTCTCTCACTCACTACTTATCTCCGTTGCTCTGCTACTCTCTCTGTCGCCGCCATATCTCTCCCTTTCGCCTTGTCTCTCTGTTGCTCTCTTTCTATCTCTGTACCTCTTTCATCCCATCTACCTCTCCGTCTATCTCTCTCTCTCTCTTTCTCTCCCAGGAAAACAGAGAGTAATGGTTCATGGGAATTTTTCCGGCTGGATGTCGGATTGTAGTGGAGTTCCGCAGGGGTCAGTATTGGAACCCTGGATTTCCCTGATGTATATAAATGATTGAGATATTGGTGTGCAGTGGACCATTTCAGAGTTTGTGGATGGCACAAAACTTGGGGGAATGATAAACAGAGAGGGGGACAGTGTAGAGCATCAAAGGGACATTTACAAGTTAGTAGCGTGGGCAGATAGGTGGCCAATGATGTTCAATGTGGAGACGTTTGAGGTGATGCATTTTGGTAGGAGAAACATGGACAGGAAAAATAAAAGTAGGGGTGAAATTTTGAAGGGGGTGCAGGAGCAGAAAGACCTGGGTGGAGATGTGCATAGATCATTGAAGGTGGCAGGACAGGTTGAGCGAGTGTTCATAAAGCATATCGTATCCTGGGCTTTAAAAATAGGGGCATAGAGTACAAGAGCAGGGAGGTTATGCTGAATTTATATAAGACGCTAGTTAGACCTCAGATGGAGTATTGTGTACAGTCCAGGGAGCCACACTATAGGAAGGATATGATTCCCGGGGCAGTGTGATTACGTGGGATGGAATTGAGATTTACACCCCTTCTGTGTTTGATGTTGGAATCAGCTTCATTTGGAGTGTGCTGTGTTTTGTAGACATTTTCAGGTCTTTTTAAATAATTCCCTTTTTTTATAGACTGCATCACTGAGTGTGAATTGGAGCTTAGCATCCATTTTTTAAATTGTTTGAAAATACTTTTAAACTTCGCCCCTAGTTCCAAACTCTCCCACAAGGGGAAACATCTTCTCCACATCCACCCTGTTAAGACCCCTCAGGAACTTACATCTTTCACTAAGATCACCTCTCCAAATTCTAAACTCCAATGGATACAGGCCCAGCCTGTCCAACCTTTCCTCATAAGAAAATCGGAATCCTTTCCTCATAAGGTCAGAGATGATGAGAAATGCCTCACACAATTGGCCTTGTCCTTGTCTTCATTGGTTTCTGAGCAACAACCTTCAATAATAATTATAATAATTTCGGGGAAAGGGCGGACGAGTGAGACCAGTGAAATTTTCCTTGCAGAGTGTCGAAAGTAGATTGATGGGCTGAATGGCCTCCTTCTGTGTTGTAAACTTTCTGTGTTACACACGCAGGTTAACATTTCATTCTCGAATAAGCTTCACTCTTTCCTCCATTGTAGGTACCAGCACCTCCACATCAAAAGTTGGCCAATGGATCTCCCTCCATTTTAAAGACGGGAATGGATCTTCCTCCATTTTAAAGACGGGAATGGATCTTCCTCCATTTTAAAGATGGAGAAGACGTAGCCTAGTGGAACATAAGCAAGGCTTTTGATAAGGTCCCACAAGGGAGATCGAAAGCAAAGGTAAGAGCCCATGGGATCCAAGGTAATTTTTCAATTTGGATCCAGAATTGGCTGAGTGGCAGGAAGCAGAGGGTGATGGTCAAGGGGTGTTTTTGTGACTGGATCCCTGTGTCCAGTGGGGTTCCACTGGGATGGGTGTTGGGTCCCTTGCTGTGTGTGGTATGTATAAACGATTTAGACTTCAATGTAGGAGGGTTGATCAGCAAGTTTGTGGATGACACGATAATTGGTGGTGTGGTAAATAGTGAGGAGGAGAGCCTTAGATTACAGGCGGATATAGACGGACTGGTCAGTGGTTCATGGGCTTTAATCCGGATAAGTGTGAGGTGATGCACTTGGGCAGGACACACAAGGCACAGGAATACATGATGAATGGTAGGACCCTGGGATCTAATGAGCATTAGAGAGACCTTGGTGTGTATGTCCACTGGTCCCTTAAGGTAGTGGGACAGGTAAATAAGGTGGTTAAGAAGGCATATGAGATACTTTCCTTTATTAGCCGAGACATAGAATATAAGAGCAGGGAAGTCATGCTGGAACTGCATAAAACGCTGGTTAGGCCACAGCTAGAGTATTGCGTGTAGTTCTGGAGTCCGCATTATAGGAAGGATGTGATTGCGCGAGAGAGAGAGCAGAGGAGATTTACCAGGATGTTGCCTGGGCTGGAGAATTTTAGATATGAGGAGAGATAGGATAGACTTGGATTATTTTCCCGTGAGCAGAGGAGATTGAGGAAGGACATGATTGAGATGAATACAATAATGAGGGGCATTGATAGGGTAGAGAGGAAGGAACTTTTCCCCTTGGTGGAGGGAACAATAACGAGGGAGTATAGATTTAAGGCAGGGGGCAGGAGGGTTAGAGGGGATGTGGGGAAGGATTTTTTCACCCAGAGGGTGGTGGGAATCAGGAACTCACTGCCTGAAAGGGGGTTAGAGGCAGAAACCCTAATAACATTTAAGAATATTTGGATGTGCACTTGCGATGCCTTGGCATAGAAGGCTGTGGGCCTAGTGCTGTAAAACAGGATTAGAATTGTTAGGTTCTTGTTCGATCGGCACAGACTTGATGGGCCGAAAGGCCTTTTTCTGTGCTGTCGACCTCTTTGACTCTATGACAGAGATATCCCTGCATTTTAAAGACGGAGAAGTGATCTACCTCCATTTTAAAGATTGAGAAAAGATCTCCCTCCATTTTAATGACGGAGAAGGGATCTACCAACATTTTAAAGATGGAAAAGGGACCTCCCTCTATTTTTAAGATGTAGGAGGGGTCGCCCTCCATTTTAAATATATAGAAGGGATCTCCGTACAATTTAAAGATGGGGAAGGGATCCCTCTCCATTTTAATGATGTGGAAGGAATCCCCTACATTTCAATTTGGACACAAGCGCTCTCAAACACACAAATACACAATTGCACAGATATATTCTTTCTCATAAACGCAGACACACACACACACCCTCTCACACACAGACACACTCACGCACATATATTCTCTATTTCACACATACATACACACACACATTCTCTCTCACACTCACGCTACACCGATATATTATTTCTCATAGACACACACTCTCTCTCACACACTCACAAAGACATATTCTTTCTCATACACATGCTCACACAGACATAGTCACAATCACACAGATGTATTCTCAAACGCACACACATCCTCTCTCTTACAGACACTGATTCTCTATCTCACCGATTCACACACAGACTCGCAGATCTATTCTTTCTCATACACGCAAACACACACAATCTCACACGCACATATATTCTTCCTCACACACAAACACACACACACCAACTCACACACATAAACGCTCTCTCACACACACACACACATATATACATTCTCTCTCTCTCATGTACACACAAACACACGCACACACTTGCACAGATCTATACTATCTCATAGACGCAGGCACACACACATAAAAACCAGGATCGCATTGAATGTCAGAACAGGGTTGGAGGGTTAAATGGCCTCTTGCTCTTTCCATGTGCTAGAACCAATATCCTTTATTCAATGTCTGACTCTCAGTCACCCACTTGGTCTGAGAGTCTCTATTTCTCATTCACTCGATCTGTGTCTTCTCTCCCTGCCTCTCTTCCTCTGAGAATCTAGTCTACAAACACCAGGCAGCCATTTTAGGTTAGTTCACAGTGGCCATTTTATGTCCCCACAGCACTGGGACATTTAGGACAGAGTTGACTCCTCACTCATGTAACATTAGTATTTTAAACGTAACAGAGACACAGGTATGGAGACATAAATTCCACAAGTATTCCCTGGAATATTGAAGGATCCGGGCGTTCAGTCCCACACTTTGCTGCTGTGAATTTCAATTCTGAATTTTCTAAAACTGAAACTGGAAGTAAAAACCACCGGGATGGAATGATTCACATTCTTTCTGCTGCTGTAAAGCCCGTGTCTGTGTTTGTTTCTCAGTATTTATTAACAATTCAAGATAATAGGATAGAATGCCACTAGTTTGCCATAATTCAACTCAGTCAGAAATGTCCCAATGTTATGACCAATATCATTCTTTGATCGTCTGCCTGTTCATCCCCTGTCACTCTGTGTCTCTCTCTTTAACATTCCCTCATTCCGCGTCTGCTCTCTCTCTCTCTCTCTCTCTCTCTTTCTCCCCCTGTCAGATTCTGTAAGAAAAATCCCCAAACACCAGGCAGCCATTTTAGGTTTGTTCACAGTGGCCATTTTATGTGCCCACAGCACTGGGACATTTATGACAGAGTTGACTCATCACGAATGGTAAATTAGTCCTTTCAACGTGACAGAGACACAGATATCTCCTTCCATTTTAAAGATGGAGAAACTCTGTTTATGTGGAACAGATTACATTATAAATGGTGAAAAGCTGCAAACAGTGAGGGCCCAAAGAGTCCCTATCCATTTGCCAAGACTAAGAAAACATCAAACAGTTCCAATGAGAAATTAAATTTGATATTTGGGATAAAGCTGGTTAAAAACTCACACTACACATTCAATGAATCAGCCTCTGTAACCTGCACTTCAGCACATCACAAGAAAAATGATATTTTCAACTGTTCTTGATTCCAGGCTGTAACTCAAACCCGCGTATTTATTATTCTACATATAAACCCCCTGCACCCCTGAATTAGATTCCAGCCTGTAACTCAATCCCGGGTATCGATCATTCTATATATAAACCCCCTGAACCCCTCGATTAGATTGCAGTCTGTAACTCAATCCCGGGTATCTATGATTCTATATATAAACCCACTGAACCCTTCGATTAGATTCCAGTCTGTAACTCAATCCCGGGTATTGATTATTCTATATATAAACCCCCTGCACCCCTCAATTAGATTCCAGCCTGTAACTCAATCCCGGGTATCTATGATTCTATATATAAACCCCCTGAACCCTTCGATTAGATTCCAGTCTGTAACTCAATCCCGGGTATCGATTATTCTATATATAAACTCCCTGCACCCTTTAATTAAATTCCAGCCTGTAACTCAATCCCGGGTATCTATGATTCGATATATAAACCCCCTGAACCCCTCGATTAGATTCCAGTCTGTAACTCACTCCTGGGTATCTATTATTCTATATATAAACCCCTCAATCCCCTCGATGAGATTCCGTTCTGTAACTCACTCCCGGATATCTTTTATTCGATATATATTATATCTACATGATTTATATATAAACCACCCCGAACCCCTCGATTAAATTTCAGCCTGTAACTGACTCCCGGGCATCTGTTATTCTATATATGAACCACCCCAAACCCCTCCATTAGATTCCAGTCTGTAACTCACTGCCGGGTGACTGTTATTCTATATAAAAACTACCACGAACCCCTCCGTTAGATTCCAGTCTGTAACTCACTGCCGGGTGACTGTTATTCTATATATAAACTACCACGAACCCCTCCGTTAGATTCCAGTCTGTAACTCACTGCCGGGTGTCTGTTATTCTATATAGAAACCACCCCAAACCCCTCCATTAGATTCCAGTCTGTAACTCACTCCCGGGTATCTGTTATTCTATATATAAACCCCCTGAACCCCTCGATTAGATTCCAGTCTGTAACTCACTCCTGGGCATCTGTTATTCTATATATAAACCACCCCGAACCCCTCGATTAGATTCCAGTCTGGAACTCACTGCCTGGTGTCTGTTATTCTATATATAAACCACCACGAACCCCTCAATTAGATTCCAGTCTTTAACTCACTCCCGGGAATCTGTTATTGTATATATAATCCACCCCGAACCCCTCGATTAGATTCCAGTCTGTAACTCATCCCGGGTATCTGTTATTCTATATATAGACCACCCCAAACCCCTCGATTTGATTCCAGTCTGTAACTTATTCCCGTGTACATGTTATTCTGTATATAAATGTCCAAAACTCCTCGACTAAATTTCAGTCTGTTACTCATTCCCGGGCTTCTTTTATTCCATATATATATTATATTCATACGATTTATATATAAACCCCCGAACCCCTCGATTTCATTCCAGTCTGTAAATCACTCTCGGGTATCTGTTATTCTATATATAAATACCCCACACCCCTCAATTTGATTCCAGTCTGTAACTCACTCCCGGGTATCTGTTATTCTATATATAATCCACCCCGAACCCCTCGATTAGAATCCAGTCTGTGACTCACTCCCGGGTGTTTGTTATTCTATATATAATCCAACGCGAACCCCTCAAATGGATTCCAGTCTGTAACTCACTCCCGGGTAACTGTTATTCTGTATATAATCCACACCGAACCCCTCGATTGGATTCCAGTCTGTAACTCTCTCCCGGGTATCTGTTATTCTATATATAATCCACCTCGAACTCCTCGATTTGATTCCAGTCTGTAACTCTCTCCCGGGTATCTGTTATTCTATATATAATCCACCTCGAACTCCTCGATTAGAATCCAGTCTGTGACTCACTCCCGGGTGTTTGTTATTCTATATATAATCCACAGCGAACCCCAAAATTAGATTCCAGTCTGTAACTCACTCCCGGACAACTGTTATTCTGTATATAATCCACCACGAAACCCTCGATTAGATTCCAGTCTGTAACTCACTCCCGGGTATCTGTTAATCTATATATAAACCACCCCGAACCCCTCGATTAGATTCCAGTCTGTAACTCACTCTCGGGTATCTGTGATTCTATATATAAATCCCCGAAACTCTCAATTAGATTCCAGTCTCTAACTCAATCTCAGATATCTGATTTTCTTTAGTTAAACCATCCCAAAAATCCTCAATTAGATTCGAATCTGTAACTCATTCCCGGGTATCTGTTAGCCTATATGTGTATATATATATATATATATACCCTCCAAACCCATCAATTCGATCCCAGTCTGTAACTCCATCACGGGTATCTGTTATTCTATATATAAAGAACCCCGAACCCTTCGATTAGATTCCGGTCTGTAACTATCTCCCGGGTATCTGTTATTCTATATATAATCCACCCCGAACCCCTCGATTAGAATCCAGTCTGTGACTCACTCCCGGGTGTTTGTTATTCTATATATAATCCAACGCGAACCCCTCAAATGGATTCCAGTCTGTAACTCACTCCCGGGTAACTGTTATTCTATATATAATCCACACCGAACCCCTCGATTGGATTCCAGTCTGTAACTCTCTCCCGGGTATCTGTTATTCTATATATAATTCACCTCGAACTCCTCGATTTGATTCCAGTCTGTAACTCTCTCCCAGGTATCTGTTATTCTATATATAATCCACCTCGAACTCCTCGATTAGAATCCAGTCTGTGACTCACTCCCGGGTGTTTGTTATTCTATATATAATCCACAGCGATCCCCAAAATTAGATTCCAGTCTGTAACTCACTCCCGGACAACTGTTATTCTGTATATAATCCACCACGAAACCCTCGATTAGATTCCAGTCTGTAACTCACTCCCGGGTATCTGTTAATCTATATATAAACCACCCCGAACCCCTCGATTAGATTCCAGTCTGTAACTCACTCCCGGGTATCTCTTATTCTATATATAAACCGCCCCGAACCCCTCGATTAGATTCCAGTCTGTAACTCGCTCCCGGGTATTTGTTATTCTGTATATAAACCACCCCGAACCCCTCGATTAGATTCCAGTCTGTAACTAACTCCCGGGTATCTGTTATTCTATATATAAACCACCCCGAACCCCTCGATTAGATTCTAGTCTGTAACTCAATCCTTGGTATCTATTATTCTATATATAAACCCCACAAACCCCTCGATTAGATTCCAGTATGCAACTCACTCCCGGGTATCTATTATTCTATATATAAACCCCACAAACCCCTCGATTAGATTCCAGCACTTCCACATCACAAGTTGAGGAAGGGGTCTCCCCCCATTTTAAAGTTGGTTAAAGGCTCTCCCGCCAATTTTAAGATGTAGAAGGGATGTCTCACAGGATATTGTTCTTTACACTCAATAATGTTAACACATTTTTGAACATTTTCAGTTTCCCCCTACAGTTTCTCTTTCTGTCATCCTGTCTCGTTCCTTCTCTCCCTCTCCCGCCCCATCTCTCTGCCACCCTATATATTTCTCTGTTTCTCTATCTCACCCCATATCTTTACCCTACACTCGCTCCCCTCTCTTCATCTCTCTCTCTCAACTCTTCACTTTTTTATCGCTTGATCTCCTCTCTCTATCTCACTCGCTTACCCAGCTCTCTTTCCCTCTCTCCCTGCCTCTCTTCCTCTGAGAATCTAGTCTACAAACACCAGGCAGCCATTTTAGGTTTGTTCACAGTGGCCATTTTTTGCCCCCACAGCACTGGGACACTTAGGACAGAGTTGACTCATGTAACATTATTAATTTAAACGTGACAGAGACACAGGTATGGAGACATAAATTCCACGTGTATTCCCTGGAATATTGAAGGATCCGGGCGTTCAGTCCCACACTTTGCTGTTGTAAATTTGAATTCTGAATTTTCTAAAACTGAATCTGGAAGTAAAAACCCCCGGGATTGAAAAATTCACATTCTTTCTGCTGCTGCAAAGCCCGTGTCTGTGTCTGTTTCTCAGTATTTATTAACAATTTAAGATAATAGCATAGAATGCCGCAAGTTTGCCATAATTCAATATCAGTTAGAAATGTCCCAATGCTATGATCAATATCAATCTTTCATTTAATTCCTATCTAACCCCGCGCTGTCCAATAACGGATGCAGAAACAAATAAATCGGAGGTTTCATTTCTCTGTCACTTTCTGTATCTTGAAGCTTCCATTTGGAGCTGGAAATCTCTCAGTTGATGAATGTTGTCTTGAAAATTTTACCCTGAATAGTGTGAGCCTTAGTATTGTGGAAACGTGTGAAGAAAGTGTTTGCATTCACACATTCCGACATTGTGAAATGTAAGTTAGCTTTGAAACAATAGGATGTAGGGCCATGGAGTCTGAATGGACAACAGGTTTTGGATGATTAAAGAGTCAATTTTAATGATGTCCTTTGAAGGAGCCGTTTACTGTAAATGTCTCGAGACAATGAAATGCTTCAAAGGAAATATCCCGTTTGACAGAAATGGTTCCCCAATATCTGAATCACTTTCCAAGTCTTCAGAGACATGAAGGGGGCAGACATATTGTAAGATACAGATCATGAGATGCTGGAGAATCACAGAATTGAAGTTGTGGGGCCCTCTCCTGTTTCAGAATGTCAGTTTTGATGTTTAACTCTGTGAACCTTGGTTAATGATTCAGAAAGCAGAAAGTTCCAATCCAATCTGTAACCTGCACTGCAAATTCCAAAGAGATATGTACACCTTAAGTGAATGGGTGAAATAGTGAAAGATGGATTTCATTGTCGGCAAATGTGTGGCTCCTCACTTTAAAAAGGATGGAACAGGTTACATTATAAATGGTGAAAAGCTGCAAACAGTGAGGGTCCAAAGAGTCCCTATCCATTTGTGCCAAGACTAAGAAAACATCAAACAGTTCCAATGAGAAATTAAATTTGATATTTGGGATAAAGATGGTTACAAACTCACACTACACATTCCATGAATCAGGCTCTGTAACCTGCACTTCAGCACATCACATGAAAAAATATATTTTCAACAGTTCGTGATTCCAGTCTGTTACTCAATCCCGGGTATCCTATATATAAACCCCCTGAACCCCTCGATTAGATTCCAGTCTGTAACTCAATCCCGGGTATCTATTTTATATATAAACCCCCTGAACCCCTCGATTAGATTCCAATCTGTAACTCAAGCCCGGGAATCTATTATTCTATATATAAACCCTCCGAACCCCTCGATTAGATTCCAGTCTGAAACCCTCTCCCGGGTATCTGTTATTCTATATATAAACCACCCCGAATCCCTCGATTAGATTCCAGCGCTTCCACATCACAAATTGAGGAAGGGGTCTCCCCCCATTTTAAAGTTGGTTAAAGGCTCTCCCGCTATTTTTAAGATGGGGGCGGGATCACCCTCCAATTTAAAGATGGAGAAGGGATGTCTCACAGGATAATGTCCTTTACGCTCAATAATGTTAAGAAATTTTTGAACATTTTCAGTTTCCCCCTACAATTTCTCTTTCTCTCATCCTGTCTCATTCCTTCTCTCCCTTTCCCATCCCATCTCTCTGCCACTCTATACATTTCTCTGTTTCTCTCTCTCACCCCATCACTTTACCCAACACTCGCTCCCCTCTCTTCATCTCTCTCTCTCAACTCATCCCTTTTTCTTTCGCTCGATCTCCCCCCTCTATTTCACTCGCTTACCCAGCTCTCTTTCCCTCTCACCCTGTCTCTCTGCCGCTCTGTCTCTCTATCTGTCGTTCCGTCTTTCTCTCTCTCTCTCACTCACTACTTATCTCCATTGCTCTGCTACTCTCTCTGTCGCCGCCATATCTCTCCCTTTCGCCTTGTCTCTCTGTTGCTCTCTTTCTATCTCTGTACCTCTTTCATCCCATCTACCTCTCCGTCTATCTCTCTCTCTCTCTTTCTCTCCCAGGAAAACAGAGAGTAATGGTTCATGGGAATTTTTCCGGCTGGATGTCGGATTGTAGTGGAGTTCCGCAGGGGTCAGTATTGGAACCCTGGATTTCCCTGATGTATATAAATGATTGAGATATTGGTGTGCAGTGGACCATTTCAGAGTTTGTGGATGGCACAAAACTTGGGGGAATGATAAACAGAGAGGGGGACAGTGTAGAGCATCAAAGGGACATTTACAAGTTAGTAGCGTGGGCAGATAGGTGGCCAATGATGTTCAATGTGGAGACGTTTGAGGTGATGCATTTTGGTAGGAGAAACATGGACAGGAAAAATAAAAGTAGGGGTGAAATTTTGAAGGGGGTGCAGGAGCAGAAAGACCTGGGTGGAGATGTGCATAGATCATTGAAGGTGGCAGGACAGGTTGAGCGAGTGTTCATAAAGCATATCGTATCCTGGGCTTTAAAAATAGGGGCATAGAGTACAAGAGCAGGGAGGTTATGCTGAATTTATATAAGACGCTAGTTAGACCTCAGATGGAGTATTGTGTACAGTCCAGGGAGCCACACTATAGGAAGGATATGATTCCCGGGGCAGTGTGATTACGTGGGATGGAATTGAGATTTACACCCCTTCTGTGTTTGATGTTGGAATCAGCTTCATTTGGAGTGTGCTGTGTTTTGTAGACATTTTCAGGTCTTTTTAAATAATTCCCTTTTTTTATAGACTGCATCACTGAGTGTGAATTGGAGCTTAGCATCCATTTTTTAAATTGTTTGAAAATACTTTTAAACTTCGCCCCTAGTTCCAAACTCTCCCACAAGGGGAAACATCTTCTCCACATCCACCCTGTTAAGACCCCTCAGGAACTTACATCTTTCACTAAGATCACCTCTCCAAATTCTAAACTCCAATGGATACAGGCCCAGCCTGTCCAACCTTTCCTCATAAGAAAATCAGAATCCTTTCCTCATAAGGTCAGAGATGATGAGAAATGCCTCACACAATTGGCCTTGTCCTTGTCTTCATTGGTTTCTGAGCAACAACCTTCAATAATAATTATAATAATTTCGGGGAAAGGGCGGACGAGTGAGACCAGTGAAATTTTCCTTGCAGAGTGTCGAAAGTAGATTGATGGGCTGAATGGCCTCCTTCTGTGTTGTAAACTTTCTGTGTTACACACGCAGGTTAACATTTCATTCTCGAATAAGCTTCACTCTTTCCTCCATTGTAGGTACCAGCACCTCCACATCAAAAGTTGGCCAATGGATCTCCCTCCATTTTAAAGACGGGAATGGATCTTCCTCCATTTTAAAGACGGGAATGGATCTTCCTCCATTTTAAAGATGGAGAAGACGTAGCCTAGTGGAACATAAGCAAGGCTTTTGATAAGGTCCCACAAGGGAGATCGAAAGCAAAGGTAAGAGCCCATGGGATCCAAGGTAATTTTTCAATTTGGATCCAGAATTGGCTGAGTGGCAGGAAGCAGAGGGTGATGGTCAAGGGGTGTTTTTGTGACTGGATCCCTGTGTCCAGTGGGGTTCCACTGGGATGGGTGTTGGGTCCCTTGCTGTGTGTGGTATGTATAAACGATTTAGACTTCAATGTAGGAGGGTTGATCAGCAAGTTTGTGGATGACACGATAATTGGTGGTGTGGTAAATAGTGAGGAGGAGAGCCTTAGATTACAGGCGGATATAGACGGACTGGTCAGTGGTTCATGGGCTTTAATCCGGATAAGTGTGAGGTGATGCACTTGGGCAGGACACACAAGGCACAGGAATACATGATGAATGGTAGGACCCTGGGATCTAATGAGCATTAGAGAGACCTTGGTGTGTATGTCCACTGGTCCCTTAAGGTAGTGGGACAGGTAAATAAGGTGGTTAAGAAGGCATATGAGATACTTTCCTTTATTAGCCGAGACATAGAATATAAGAGCAGGGAAGTCATGCTGGAACTGCATAAAACGCTGGTTAGGCCACAGCTAGAGTATTGCGTGTAGTTCTGGAGTCCGCATTATAGGAAGGATGTGATTGCGCGAGAGAGAGAGCAGAGGAGATTTACCAGGATGTTGCCTGGGCTGGAGAATTTTAGATATGAGGAGAGATAGGATAGACTTGGATTATTTTCCCGTGAGCAGAGGAGATTGAGGAAGGACATGATTGAGATGAATACAATAATGAGGGGCATTGATAGGGTAGAGAGGAAGGAACTTTTCCCCTTGGTGGAGGGAACAATAACGAGGGAGTATAGATTTAAGGCAGGGGGCAGGAGGGTTAGAGGGGATGTGGGGAAGGATTTTTTCACCCAGAGGGTGGTGGGAATCAGGAACTCACTGCCTGAAAGGGGGTTAGAGGCAGAAACCCTAATAACATTTAAGAATATTTGGATGTGCACTTGCGATGCCTTGGCATAGAAGGCTGTGGGCCTAGTGCTGTAAAACAGGATTAGAATTGTTAGGTTCTTGTTCGATCGGCACAGACTTGATGGGCCGAAAGGCCTTTTTCTGTGCTGTCGACCTCTTTGACTCTATGACAGAGATATCCCTGCATTTTAAAGACGGAGAAGTGATCTACCTCCATTTTAAAGATTGAGAAAAGATCTCCCTCCATTTTAATGACGGAGAAGGGATCTACCAACATTTTAAAGATGGAAAAGGGACCTCCCTCTATTTTTAAGATGTAGGAGGGGTCGCCCTCCATTTTAAATATATAGAAGGGATCTCCGTACAATTTAAAGATGGGGAAGGGATCCCTCTCCATTTTAATGATGTGGAAGGAATCCCCTACATTTCAATTTGGACACAAGCGCTCTCAAACACACAAATACACAATTGCACAGATATATTCTTTCTCATAAACGCAGACACACACACACACCCTCTCACACACAGACACACTCACGCACATATATTCTCTATTTCACACATACATACACACACACATTCTCTCTCACACTCACGCTACACCGATATATTATTTCTCATAGACACACACTCTCTCTCACACACTCACAAAGACATATTCTTTCTCATACACATGCTCACACAGACATAGTCACAATCACACAGATGTATTCTCAAACGCACACACATCCTCTCTCTTACAGACACTGATTCTCTATCTCACCGATTCACACACAGACTCGCAGATCTATTCTTTCTCATACACGCAAACACACACAATCTCACACGCACATATATTCTTCCTCACACACAAACACACACACACCAACTCACACACATAAACGCTCTCTCACACACACACACACATATATACATTCTCTCTCTCTCATGTACACACAAACACACGCACACACTTGCACAGATCTATACTATCTCATAGACGCAGGCACACACACATAAAAACCAGGATCGCATTGAATGTCAGAACAGGGTTGGAGGGTTAAATGGCCTCTTGCTCTTTCCATGTGCTAGAACCAATATCCTTTATTCAATGTCTGACTCTCAGTCACCCACTTGGTCTGAGAGTCTCTATTTCTCATTCACTCGATCTGTGTCTTCTCTCCCTGCCTCTCTTCCTCTGAGAATCTAGTCTACAAACACCAGGCAGCCATTTTAGGTTAGTTCACAGTGGCCATTTTATGTCCCCACAGCACTGGGACATTTAGGACAGAGTTGACTCCTCACTCATGTAACATTAGTATTTTAAACGTAACAGAGACACAGGTATGGAGACATAAATTCCACAAGTATTCCCTGGAATATTGAAGGATCCGGGCGTTCAGTCCCACACTTTGCTGCTGTGAATTTCAATTCTGAATTTTCTAAAACTGAAACTGGAAGTAAAAACCACCGGGATGGAATGATTCACATTCTTTCTGCTGCTGTAAAGCCCGTGTCTGTGTTTGTTTCTCAGTATTTATTAACAATTCAAGATAATAGGATAGAATGCCACTAGTTTGCCATAATTCAACTCAGTCAGAAATGTCCCAATGTTATGACCAATATCATTCTTTGATCGTCTGCCTGTTCATCCCCTGTCACTCTGTGTCTCTCTCTTTAACATTCCCTCATTCCGCGTCTGCTCTCTCTCTCTCTCTCTCTCTTTCTCCCCCTGTCAGATTCTGTAAGAAAAATCCCCAAACACCAGGCAGCCATTTTAGGTTTGTTCACAGTGGCCATTTTATGTGCCCACAGCACTGGGACATTTATGACAGAGTTGACTCATCACGAATGGTAAATTAGTCCTTTCAACGTGACAGAGACACAGATATCTCCTTCCATTTTAAAGATGGAGAAACTCTGTTTATGTGGAACAGATTACATTATAAATGGTGAAAAGCTGCAAACAGTGAGGGCCCAAAGAGTCCCTATCCATTTGCCAAGACTAAGAAAACATCAAACAGTTCCAATGAGAAATTAAATTTGATATTTGGGATAAAGCTGGTTAAAAACTCACACTACACATTCAATGAATCAGCCTCTGTAACCTGCACTTCAGCACATCACAAGTAAATGATATTTTCAACTGTTCTTGATTCCAGTCTGGAACTCAAAACCGCGTATTTATTATTCTATATATAAACCCCCTGAACCCATCCATTATATTCCAGCCGCTAACTCGATCCCGGGTATCTATTATTATCTATATAAACCTCCTGATCCCCTCTATTAGATTCCAGTCTGTAACTCACTCCCGGTTATCTGTTATTCTATATATAATCCACCCCGAACCTCTACATTAGATTCCAGTCTGTAACTCACTCCCGGGTATTTGTTATCCTGTATATTAACCACCCCGAACCCCTCGATCAGATTCCAGCCTGTAACTCACTCCCGGGTATGTTATTCTATATATAAACCACCCCGAACCCCTCGATTAGATTCCAGTCTGTAACTCACTCCCGGGTATCTGTTATTCTATATATAAACCCCACAAACCCCTCGATTAGATTCCAGTCTGTAACTAACTCCTGGGTATCTCTTATTCTATATATAAACCCCACAAACCCCTAGATTAGATTCCAGCACTTCCTCATTACAAGTTGAGGAAGGGGTCTCCCCCCATCTTAAAGTTGGTTAAAGGCTCTCCCTCCAATTTTAAGGTGGAGAAGGGATATCTCACAGGATATTGTTCTTTACACTCAATAATGTTAACACATTTTTGAACATTTCCAGTTGCCCCCTACACTTTCTCTTTCTGTCATCCTGTCTCGTTCCTTCTCTCCCTCTCCCAACCCATCTCTCTGCCACTCTATACATTTCTCTGCTTCTCTAACTCACCCCATATCTTTACCCTAACTCGCTCCCCTCTCTTCATCTCTCTCTCTCTCAAGTCATCACTTTTTTATCGCTTGATCTCCTCTCTCTATCTCACTCACTTACCCAGCTCTCTTTCCCTCTCTCCCTGAATCTCTTCCTCTGAGAATCTAGTCTACAAACACCAGGCAGCCATTTTAGGTTTGTTCACAGTGGCCATTTTATGTCCCCACAGCACTGGGACACTTAGGACAGAGTTGACTCATGTATCATTAGTATTTTAAATGTGACAGGGACACAGGTATGGAGACATAAATTCCACGTGTATTCCCTGGAATATTGAAGGATCCGGGCATTCAGTCCCACAATTTGCTGTCGTGAATTTGAATTCTCAATTTTCTAAAACTGAATCTGGAAGTAAAAACCCCCGGGATGGAATGATTGACATTCTTTCTGCTGCTGCAAAGCCCGTGTCTGTGTCTGTTTCTCAGTATTTATTAACAATTTAAGATAATAGTTTAGAATGCCACAAGTTTGCCTTAATGTCTGGAAAGAGGGTTGAAACAGAGGGGCTGAGGTAGCAAAACAAGAGGAGGGGGTGTGAATAGACACAGGATCTGGGGGTCTCCAATGTGTAGACTCTGCCCAGCTCCCAGTCACATCTTTTAGAAAAGGCCGAATTGCGAAAATGAATCCAGGGACAGTGAAGTAAGTGACTCACTAACAATGAGAGCATTTTAAACAATCATTCTTTCACTGCAAAGCGCTCAGTCTTTCTGAGGTTCTGAAAGGGTCGGGGGTCTTCACTGTCTTAGCGCCTCTCCAACTTGCTGCCTCTCTCTGTGTAAATATTGCCCCATTAAAAAGTGCTGAACAGAGCTGGCTGCACCTTGTGGGATCATGCCGTGCACAAATTCCCTGCAGTGTTTCATACTGTGCCACAACCAGTTAATTTATTAAAAATGTGCTGATTGGCCTCATTTCCTGTCCCTCAGGAGCCCTTTACCAAGTCCTAACTGTGAGAGTGTGTAAAAGTTTGTGCTAATTCCTGAATAATGCGGGTGTTTTAGGCAGGGCGATGAATTTGGAGGTGGAACATCTTTTGAATTCAGTCTCTCTAGGATGTGTCCCTACGTTACAACAGAGAGAGAGGGGGGAGATTGAGGGAAACAGGAAAAGACAGTGAAACAGAGGCAGGGGGTTGGGGGTGAGGAAGAGACACAGGGTCTTGGGGGGGGGTTAGGGGAGGGTCTCCAGTGTGGAGTCAGTGCCCAGCTCCCAGTCTCTGCAGAAAAGCCTCAGTCACACCCTCCCGGGGACGCCTGGTTTGTAAAAATTGATGCTGGGACGGAGATTTCAAAAAGTCTCCCCCAGGAAGCAGCAGCTTGTTCCCGGTTTGAAGGGAAGGAGTTTAGGCCTTTCTGGGGATGTGTCCGGACTCAGAGCACACGTGGTGCCCGGGGAGGGGGGGAGAGGGGGAAGAGGGAGGGTTACAGCAGGCATGAGGCTGGGGAAAGAAATGTGTCTCCCTGTTCCCATCCGGATAGCATTACATTGCTGCCTGTGGGATCCCCCTGTGCAGAAGCGGCCTGCAGCTTTTCCTGAACTGCAACAGGGAACACACGACGTTTCTGGGGGAGGGGGTGGCATTTCCCTGTCTCTGTCACTCCAGCTTTCCCTCTCCCTCTCTCTTTCCAGACAGGACCCCTTGCTGATCCTGTCCATTGAATGTTAATAACAACACACTACCATTTGCAGCTCCTGTCCACTGAGGGTTAATCCCAGGACAGACATGGTCTCAACAAGGGCCTGTCTTTATTTTTGGCTTAATAATAAATTTATATTTCTTTCCCCTGTTGGTTGTGTTACCCCAGTTCCAAACCCTGATCTCACACAAACCGCCAAAACACTGGCAGTAATCGCAGTCCCCAACCCACTCTCCCTCTCACTCCAACCCACTCTCCCTCTCACACCAAACCACTCTCCCTCTCACCCCAACCCACTCTCCCTCTCACCCCAACCCACTCTCCCTCTCACCCCAACCCGCTCTCCCTCTCACCCCAACCCGCTCTCCCTCTCACCCCAACCCACTCTCCCTCTCACCCCAACCCACTCTCCCTCTCACCCCAACCCACTCTCCCTCTCACCCCAGCCCACTCTCCCTCTCACCCCAACCCACTCTCCCTCTCACCCCAACACACTCTCCCTCTCACCCCAACCCACTCACCCTCTCACCCCAACCCACTCTCCCTCTCACCCCAACCCACTCTCCCTCTCACCCCAACCCACTCTCCCTCTCACCCCAACCCTCTCTCCCTCTCACCCCAACCCACTCTCCCTCTCACCCCAACCCGCTCTCCCTCTCACCCCAACCCACTCTCCCTCTCACCCCAACCCTCTCTCCCTCTCACCCCAACCCACTCTCCCTCTCACCCCAACCCGCTCTCCCTCTCACCCCAACCCACTCTCCCTCTCACCCCAACACTCACTCCCTCACACCCCTACCCACTCTCCCTCTCACCCCAACCCACTCACCCTCTCACCCCAACCCACTCTCCCTCTCACCCCAACCCACTCTCCCTCTCACCCCAACCCACTCTCCCTCTCACCCCAACCCACTCTCCCTCTCACCCCAACCCACTCTCCCTCTCACCCCAACCCACTCTCCCTCTCACCCCAACCCACTCTCCCTCTCACCCCAACCCACTCTCCCTCACACCCCAACCCACTCTCCCTCTCACCCCAACCCACTCTCCCTCTCACCCCAACCCACTCTCCCTCTCACCCCAACACTCTCTCCATCTCACCCCAACATAATCTACCTCTCACCCCAACACTCTGTCCCTCTCACGCCAATATTCTCTCCCTCTCACCCCAACCCTCATTCCCTCTCACTCCAACCCTCTCTACCTCTCAACACACCCCATTCACCCTCTCACACCAACCATCTCATCATCTCATCCCCACTCTCTCTCCCTCTCACTCCAACACTCTCTCCCTCTCACCCCAACACTGTCTCCCTCTCACCCCAACACTGTCTCCCTCTCACCCCAACACTGTCTCCCTCTCACCCCAACACTGTCTCCCTCTCACCCCAACACTGTCTCCCTCTCACCCCAACACTGTCTCCCTCTCACCCCAACACTGTCTCCCTCTCACCCCAACACTGTCTCCCTCTCACCCCAACACTGTCTCCCTCTCACCCCAACACTGTCTCCCTCTCACCCCAACACTGTCTCCCTCTCACCCCAACACTGTCTCCCTCTCACCCCAACACTGTCTCCCTCTCACCCCAACACTGTCTCCCTCTCACCCCAACACTGTCTCCCTCTCACCCCAACACTGTCTCCCTCTCACCCCAACACTGTCTCCCTCTCACCCCAACACTGTCTCCCTCTCACCCCAACACTGTCTCCCTCTCACCCCAACACTGTCTCCCTCTCACCCCAACACTGTCTCCCTCTCACCCCAACACTGTCTCCCTCTCACCCCAACACTGTCTCCCTCTCACCCCAACACTGTCTCCCTCTCACCCCAACACTGTCTCCCTCTCACCCCAACACTGTCTCCCTCTCACCCCAACACTGTTTCCCTCTCACCCCAACACTGTCTCCCTCTCACCCCAATACTGTCTCACTCTCACCCCAACACTGTCTCCCTCTCACCCCAACACTGTCTCCCACTCACCCCAACACTGTCTCCCTCTCACCCCAACACTGTCTCTCTCTCACCCCAACACTGTCTCCCTCTCACCCCAACACTGTCTCCCTCTCACCCCAACCCTCATTCCCTCTCACCCCAACCCTCATTCCCTCTCACTCCAACCCTCTCTGCCTCACAACACAACACATTCTCCCTCTCATACCAACCAACTCACCATCTCATCCCCACTCTCCCTCTCACCCCAACATTATCTCCCTCTCACCCAAACTCTATCTCCCTCTCACCCCAACTCTCTCTCCCAATCTCCCCAACTCTCTCTCCCTATCACTCCCACCCACTCTACCTCCTACCCCAACACTCTCTCCCTATCACCCCGAACCACTCACCCAAAAGCTCTCTCACTCTCATCCCCACTCTCTCACCCTCTCCACCCAACTCTCTCTCACTCTCACCAACTCCTCATTCCCTCTTACACCAACCCTCTCTCACTCTCACCCAACCCTCTCTCCCTCTCACCCCATCCTTCTCTCCCTCTCACCCCAAACCTCTCTCCCTCTCACCCCATCCTTCTCTCCCTCTCACCCCAACACTCTCTCCCTCTCACCCCAACTCTCTCAACCTCACAGCACAACCCTCTCTAACTCTCACCAAAACTCTCTCCCACTCACCCCAAACTTCTCTCCCTCTCAATGCAACCCTCTCTCCCTCTCACCACAACCCGCTCTCCCACTCACCCCAACTCTCTCTCCCTCTCACCCCAACAGTCTCTCCCTCTCACTCCAAACCTCCCACCCTCATACCCCAACTCACTCTCTCTCTCACCCCAACCCTCTCTCCCTCTCACCCCTAACCTCTCTCCCTCTCTTCCCCACTCTCTCACCCCAACTCTCCCTCCCTATCACTCCAAACCTCTCACCCAAAAGCTCTCTCACTCTCATTCGCACTCTCTCACCCTCTCACTCCAACTCTCTCTCACTCTCTCCCTTTCACAAGCAATCTCTCTTTCACAATCCCTCTCACACGCTCGCTCTCACACTCTATCTCTTGCACGCACAATCTACCACGCAGACACACCATCTCTCTCTCACACACACAATCTCTGTCTCTCACATGCACTCTCTCTCTGATCATCATCTTGGACCACACCCTCTCTGCCAACCCCACGCTTTCTCTTCCACCCCCCAAACTATCTCTGCACCATCGCACCCACCACCACCCCCCCGTGCTCTCTCATTCCAATGCTCTCTCCAGTTATGGATGAGAGAGAGTTGGTGAGGGAGGATGGAGATCCTTTCTTAACCCGTTTCTCAGTCTCTATTTCTCTCTGCGAGTGTTTGATGGGAACAGTATGGAGGGAGCTTAATTCTATATTTAACCCTGTGCTGTACCTGTCCTGGGAGTGTTAGTTGGGGACAGTATAGAGGGAGCTTTACTCTGTATCTAACCCCGTGCTGTACCTGGCCTGGGAGCGTTTGATGGGGACAGTGTAGAGGGAGCTTTACTCTGTTTCTAACCCCGTGCTGTACCTGTCCTGGGAGTGTTTGATGGGCACAGTATAGAGGGAGCTTTACTCTGTATCTAACCCCGTGCTGTACCTGTCCTGGGAGTGTTTGATGGGCACAGTATAGAGGGAGCTTTACTCTGTATCTAACCCTGTACTGTATCTGTCCTGGAAGTGTTTGATGGGGACAGTGTAGAGGGAGCTTTACTCTGTTTCTAACCCTTGCTGTACCTGTCCTGGGAGTGTTTGATGGGGACATTGTAGAGGGAGCTTTACTCTGTATCTAACGCTGTGCTGTACCTGCCCTGGGAGTGTTTGATGGGGACGGTGTAGAGGGAGCTTTACTCTGTATCTAACCCCGTGCTGAACCAGTCCTTGGAGTGTTTGATGGGGACAGGTTAGATGGAAATTTACTCTGTATCTAACCCCGTGCTGTACCTGTCCTGGGAGTGTTTGATGGGGACAGTATCGAGTGACCTTTACTCTGTATCTAACCCCGTGCTGTACCTGTCCTGGGAGTGTTTGATGGGGACAGTATCGAGTTTTCTTTACTCTGTTTCTAACCCCGTGCTGTACCTGTCCTGGGAGTGTTTGATTGGGACAATATCCAGGGAGCTTTACTCTGTATCTAACCCCGTGCTGCACCTGTCCTGGGAGTGTTTGATGGTTACAGTATCAAGGGAGCTTTACTCTGTATCTAACCCCGTGCTGTACTTGACCTGGGAGTGTTTGATGGGGACAGTGTAGAGGGAGCTTTATTCTGTATCTAACCCCGTGCTATACCTGCCCTTGGAGTGCATGATGGGCACAGTGTAGAGGGAGCTTTACTCTGTATCTAACCCCGTGCTGTACCTGTCCTGGGAGTGTTTGATGGGGACAGTAACGAGTGACCTTTTCTCTGTTTCTAACCCCGTGCTGTACCTGTCCTGGGAGTGTTTGATGGGCACAGTATAGAGGGAGCTTTACTCTGTATCTAACCCCGTGCTGTACCTGTCCTGTGAGTGTTTGATGGGCACAGTATAGAGGGAGCTTTACTCTGTATCTAACCCTGTACTGTATCTGTCCTGGAAGTGTTTGATGGGGACAGTGTAGAGGGAGCTTTACTCTGTATCTAACCCTTGCTGTACCTGTCCTGGGAGTGTTTGATGGGGACAGTGTAGAGGGAGGTTTACTCTGTATCTAACGCTGTGCTGTACCTGCCCTGGGAGTGTTTGATGGGGACGGTGTAGAGGGAGCTTTACTCTGTATCTAACCCCATGCTGAACCAGTCCTGGGAGTGTTTGATGGGGACAGGTTAGAGGGAAATTTACTCTGTATCTAACCCCGTGCTGTACCTGTCCTGGGAGTGTTTGATGGGGACAGTATCGAGTGACCTTTACTCTGTATCTAACCCCGTGCTGTACCTGTCCTGGGAGTGTTTGATGGGGACAGTATCGAGTTTTCTTTACTCTGTTTCTAACCCCGTGCTGTACCTGTCCTGGGAGTGTTTGATTGGGACAATATCGAGTGAGCTTTACTCTGTATCTAACCCCGTGCTGCACCTGTCCTGTGAGTGTTTGATGATTACAGTATCAAGGGAGCTTTACTCTGTATCTAACCCCGTGCTGTACTTGACCTGGGAGTGTTTGATGGGGACAGTGTAGAGGGAGCTTTATTCTGTATCTAACCCCGTGCTATACCTGCCCTTGGAGTGCATGATGGGCACAGTGTAGAGGGAGCTTTTCTCTGTATCTAACCCCGTGCTGTACCTGTCCTGGGAGTGTTTGATGGGGACAGTGTAGAGGAAGCTTTACTCTGTATCTAACCCCGTGCTGTACCTGCCCTGGGAGTGTTTGATGGCCACAGTGTAGCGGGACCTTTACTCTGTATCTAACGCCGTGCTGTACCTGTCCTGGGAGTGTTTGATGGGGACAGTATCGAGGGAGCTTTACTCTGTATCTAGTCCCTGCTGCATCATCTCTGGGAATGTTTGTTGGCAACATTCTCGCCCAAAACAATAACAATCCACAAATCAGGCCTAATAAATTGAACATCAGTTTCCTTGTTTGATTCTCCCTGATCTGTTCTGATTCTCTGATAGATTCCTCATGTTTACCCTCCACATGAGCAGTCATCCTAATCCCGTCTACCTGTCCTGCTCCCAACGCGGCATCCGACTACAATAAGGCCAGTGATACAGGAGCGTCTCAGTGAGTGAGACAGGTGAGTCTTGAACCTGACCTGGGTGTATGTGAGTGACCCGGGTTAACCCGACACTCCAGGGACAGTTTAGACAGTTCGAGTGCATCACAGCTTTGTCAGAATGAGACCTGGATTCCAAGGGTTAAATTGCAAAGTGAGATTGCACAAACTCGGGTTGTATTCCCTGAAATTTAATAGCATCAGGGGTGACTTGATCAAATGGTCAAATCCTATTGATGTTCCCTGTATGTTGCAAAGTTATTCTGTTAATTTTCATCCCACAGTCAAAATTTCTGCGATTCTGTGTCTGAGTCAGAACTTCAAATAGTTCAGATTCACTGTTTAAAATAAGCAGTCACTTTTCTGTGGTGGTTTTTGAGATTGAGTATGGATCTCAGAATCTGTCAGTGGAAGGGAGTTTCTACAGAGATAGGAAATGGTATTGATGAATAAAGGTGCAGGATTTTGCTCACTGCATTAGATTGTGTCTGTTGCAGTTTCCCAGGAGTTTACATTTTCATGGGAAAGGGATGATTATCCAATGTCAACAATTCAATTTCTTCAGACAAGTGAAAACGCAAGAGAAAGAGGGAATATACCAACACTGGAACAAACAGGGAACTGTATGAGGAAGGTTTCAATTCTCTGCATGTTTTACTGTGAATTCCTGAGCTAAAGATTGAAATCAACAGGAGATTAAATCTCACACTGGAATGCCGTACAATTTCAGTCCTGTTACCCTAAAATTATAAATAAAAATCTACAATTAAAAATTTCTTGGAAAGAGCAGAGGTATTTTGACTCTGTATCGAACCCCATACTGTATTTGGGTTGGGAGTGTTTGATGAACAGTGTAGTCAAAGCTTTAGTTTGAAACAATCTTCTGCAAACGGCAATTGATCCAAAGTCTCTTGTTCATGTTTCAATTTGAGGCTGATAGATTTTTGTTAGGCAAAGGCGCAAAGAGATATGTAGTTAGATCAGAGATCAGTCAGGATCTCATTGAATGTCGGAAACAGGGTGTGTGGAGAAATGGCATCTTCCTCTTCCCATGTGCTATGATAAATATCCTTTCTTCAATCTCTGTCTCTCGGTCTCCCTCTCGATGTGAGTCTCTCTCTTCTCACTCGCTCGGTCTGTCTCTCTCTCTCTCTCTCTCTTCCTCTCTCTCAGAATCTATATAAATGACACAAACACCAGTCAGCATTTTAGGTTTGTTCACAGAGGCCATATTATGTCCCCAAAGCACTGGGACATTTCTGACAGAGTTGACTCCTCAGGAATGTGACGTTGGCACTATATATAAAACCACCAAACACCTCTATTAGATTCCAGTCTGTAACTCACTCCCAGGTGTCTGTTATTTCCCTCAACCTTCACTCTGTGAATTTCTGTTGACATTCTGCAAGAAAATTTTCACTGGTTTCACTCGTCCTCCATTTCCCCGGAACCCTGAAAATATTTTCCCTTCAACCTCACATCCTATTATGGCGCAAAAGAGGGTCTGGGGGTGTGGGGCAGAGAGATAGAGAGAGACAGAGAGAGACAGGGAGGGAGAAAGAGCACAACGGCCGAGAGAGAGACACTGGCAGTTGAGCGATAGAAAAGGGAATTTGAAGCTTTAGCCTTTTCTCCAGCTGATGACCTTTTAATTTGAACACTGTTTTTAATTTGAAATCTAATTCAAAGGAGAATGAGGCTTTTTAATCTCAGAACTCAAGTGTTGAGTGAGCTTTACGCTGTATCAAACCCCATGCTTTACCTGTTCTGGGAGCGTTTGATGGGGACAATTTAAGAACAACTTTAATTCCTATCTAACCCCACGCTGTCCAATAACGGAGGCAGAAACAAATCAATGGGATGTTTCATTTCTGTGTCACTTTCTGTACCTTGAAGCTTCCATTTGGAGTTGGAAATCTCTCAGTTGATGAATGTTGTCTTGAAAATTTTACCCTGAATAGTGTCAGCCTTAGTATTGTGGAAACGTGTGAAGAAAGTGTTTGCATTGACACATTCCTACATTGTGAATTGTAAGTTAGCTTTGAAACAATAGGATGTAGGGCCAGGGAGTCTGAATGGACAACAGGATTTGGTTGATTAAAGAGTGAATTTTAATGATGTCCTTTGAAGAAGCCGTTTACTGTAAATGTCTCGAGACGATGAAATGCTTCAAAGGAAATATCCCGAGAGAGAGAAATGGTTCCCCAATGTCTGAAACACTTTCCCAAGTCTTCAGAGACATGAAGGGGGCAGAGATATTGTAAGATACAGATCATGAGATGCTGGAGAATCACTGAATTGAAGTTGTGGGGCCCTCTCCTGTTTCAGAATGTCAGTTTTGATGTTTAACTCTGTGAAACTTGGCTAATGATTCAGAAAGCAGAAAGTTCCAATCCAATCTGTAACCTGCACTGCAAATTCCAAAGAGATATGTACACCTTAAGTGAATAGGTGAAATAGTGAAAGATGGATTTCATTGTAGGCAAATGTGTGGCTCCTCACTTTAAAAAGGATGGAACAGGTTACATTATATATGGTGAAAGGCTGCAAACAGTGAGGGTCCAAAGAGTCCCTATCCATTTGTGTCAAGACTAAGATAACATCAAACAGTTCCAATGAGAAATTAAATTTCATATTTGGGATAAAGCTGGTTAAAAACTCACACTACCCATTCCATGAATCAGCCTCTGTAACCTGCACTTCAGCACATCACAAGAAAAAATATATTTTCAACTGTTCGTGATTCCAGTCTGTAACTCACTCCCGGGAATCTATTATTCTATATATAAGCCCCCCGAACCCCTCGATTAGATTCCAGTCTTTAACTCACTCCCGGGAATCTATTATTCTATATCTCATCCCCCTGAACACCTCGATTAGATTCCAGTCTTTAACTCACCCCCGGGAATCTGTTATTCTATATATAAACCCCCTGAACCCTTCGATTAGATTCCAGACTGTTACTCAATCCCGTGTATCTATTATTCTGTATATAAACCCCCTGAACCCCTCGATTAGATTCCACACTCTTTTTTTTTTTATCCCCCCCACACTCTTTTTTTTTTTATCCCCCCCACACTCTTTTTTTTTTTATCCCCCCCACACTCTTTTTTTTTTTATCCCCCCCACACTCTTTTTTTTTTATCCCCCCCCACACACTTTTTTTTTTTATCCCCCCCACACTCTTTTTTTTTTATCCCCCCCACACTCTTTTTTTTTTTATCCCCCCCACACTCTTTTTTTTTTTATCCCCCCCACACTCTTTTTTTTTTTATCCCCCCCACACTCTTTTTTTTTTTATCCCCCCCACACTCTTTTTTTTTTATCCCCCCCCACACACTTTTTTTTTTTATCCCCCCCACACTCTTTTTTTTTTATCCCCCCCACACTCTTTTTTTTTTTATCCCCCCCACGCTCTTTTTTTTTCTTTATCCCCCCCCACACTCTTTTTTTTATCCCCCCCCCACACTTTTTTTTATATCCCCCCACACACTTTTTTTTTAATCTTTTTTTTTATCCCCCCCACACTTTTTTTTTTATCCCCCCCACACTCTTTTTTTTCTTTATTCCCCCCCCACGCTCTTTTTTTTCTTTATTACCCCCCCACGCGCTTTTTTTCTCTTTATTCCCCCCCACACGCTCTTTTTTCTTTATTCGCCCCCCCACGCTCTTTTTTCTTTATTCGCCCCCCCACGCTCTTTTTTTTTCTTTATCCCCCCCACGCTCTTTTTTGCTCTTTCCCCCCCCTCCCCCCCCGCGCTCTTTCCTTTCCCCCCTCCCCTGTAATTTCGCACTCTGGCCCTCCACACCCGAAATTTCTGCCACCCCCCTCCTCCTTTTCCACCCCCCGGCTCTAATCATTGCCCTGACACTAAAGATCCTCAAGCCCATACTGACCCTGAAACTAATACATGGTCTGGAATTAATACTGACCCTGCAACTAATACATGGTCTGGAATTAATACTGACCCTGAAACTAATACATGGTCTGGAATTAATACTGACCCTGAAACTAATACATGGTCTGGAATTAATACTGACCCTGAAACTAATACATGGTCTGGAATTAATACTGACCCTGAAACTAATACATGGTCTGGAATTAATACTGACCCTGAAACTAATACATGGTCTGGAATTAATAATGACCCTGAAACTAATACACGGTCTGGAATTAATACCGACCCTGAAACTAATACACGGTCTGGAATTAATACTGACCCTGAAACTAATACATGGTCTGGAATTAATACTGACCCTGAAACTAATACATGGTCTGGAATTAATACTGACCCTGAAACTAATACATGGTCTGGAATTAATACTGACCCTGAAACTAATACACGGTCTGGAATTAATACTGACCCTGAAACTAATACAGGGCCAGAAACCAATGCAGACCCGACACTAATACTGGACCCGGAATTAATAGAGACTATGAAAAAAATGCAGACCCGGAATAAATAATCTAGTTCCGGAATCGAAATCAGGCATTGAAACTAATGGAGCCCCTGAGACTAGGATTCACCATGAAACTCATTTTGGCCCTGATCATTAGACGGCGCCTGAAACTATTACTGAGCCAAAAAATGAATATGGTCCCTGAAATTACAATTACACCAGGGGAAATACAGACCTCGAAATTTATTCAATCACTGAAACTAACAGAATCCCTCAAATCCAACATTAAACACTGAAACCCACACGGGCCGTGAAATAAATATTCACAGAGGCCACTAAAGTAATACAGACACGACGGGCATGATGCCTCTCCCGCCGATGTCTGATTTGTTGGGTGTGTGCCAACAGAGGCCATCGGAGGCCTGAGGCCTAACAGAAGCCGGGGGCCCTTATGTCTTGGTTAAGTTTGTGCTGAACAGTTTCTGAGGATGATCCTCCTTGGGCGGTAATAAATCAAAAGCAGAAACAAATCCACCCAGCGACAACTGAATCCCCTCAAACTGATCAAAACCATCAAACAAAGACAGGCCCCCGATCTAATAGGAGACCCTGAAAATAATGCAGAATTGATACCGTTAAAGGATAATGATCCAGGCCGTGAATCGAATGCAGACCCTGTGAGTGTTTCAGGCCCTGAAACTATCACTGAGTAAGATAAGAGCGGCAGGACGAGGTGGAGGGATTGAACTCGATGGGATTAGATTGGGCTCTCCGCAGCACCGTGTCTCAACCTGGATCCCCCTGAGTAAAACCCCCATTCCCCAACCACCCCCCACCCCCCGCCACCGACACTGAACCCAATCGTCGGTGTGAAAATTCCACACGTCCTTTCTCCGGGTATAAGAATGAGTGACAAAGACACGGATACATTTTTATTATTTTTCTCTCCGGTTACAGCTCTTGTCCGAGGATTCCTCGCGGCAAATCGATTCTCTCTCTGCATCGTCCGAGCTGCAGCTGCCAAATCCATTCTCCTTGGGGCGGAGAGGGAGAGAGAGAGAAATGGAAATTGATTAAAATAAAGCACAGAATTTTAAAACACAAGACACAGCAAGATCCCAGGGGCTCTTCTCACTCCCTCACAGCCACAATCTCAATCAAAAGGGGGAGGTGGGCATGTGGGGCCTTTACTCTGAGGCTGGGGCTGTGACTAAACACTGGAGACCACCCCAGTGCCTCCCCTGTCCCCCCAACTCCCAGAGGCTGCGTCTCTCCCTCAGTGTTTAACCTGCTAGCTCCAGCTGTTTCACTGCCTCATTGTAAAAACCACACAAACACTGATCATTCCCCTCTCACCGTCCCTCTCCCATTCACTGTCCTCACCCCCTCTACCTGCTCACTCCAGGGCTGCTGCTGTTTGCACACTAAATATTCACATTGCACGTTCCGATTCTAACACTGTCACCTCTCTCCCTCTGTCTCTCTCTCCCCCTCCCTCTATACCTATCTAGCCTCCTCTCTCTATCTCTGCTCATCTTTCCCTCTCTAATCTGTCGCTATCTCTGTTCCTTTTCTTTACCTCAGGATCAATCTTGACTGAAATGCGTCTCTGAAAAGCTTCTGTCTGACTATTTGAAATAATGATGCACTGTGGCCATGTTTTATATTTATCCATGATTTACTGAGAGAAATGAGGGGGGAGGGGGGCGGGAAATGGGAGCAATCCTCAATCAGCCCGTCACTGAACTGAATTCAGGGGGAGGGCAGCCACAGGGTTGCAGTGCAGGACAGGCTGCAGGTTGGACACGCACAGCAAGATCCCACAAGCAAGGTGATGTTAGCCAGGTATCCTTCCCCCACCCCCTATTCCTAGAAAAAGCTAATCTTCCTCTTTAAAACTGGGCCGGGGTTGGGAACTAATTGATTTACAAAATATATGTAAACTTCAGAGAAATCAGTGATGGGGATTCAACACAGGAAATAGAACAATAAATAAGCAACATAAAAATAACAGGCCTTTTACGCAGCCTCACATTTAGAAATTCAATTCCAGGACCTCCGAAAGTCAACACATCAATGTTTACAATTGCAGCGCACAGCAGGATCCCACAAACAGCCCCACGAGGGACATGGACTGGACAAACCTCAGATGCTGTCTGTCTGTCTCTCTCCCTCATAACCGTCCCCTCCCACCATTTGTTAACCTCCCCACTCAATAGTTCCCTCAATCTTTCCTCTTTCCCTTCTCTCTCTCTCCCTCCCTCCCTCTCTCTCTCTCTCTCTCTCTCTCTCTCTCTTTCTCCCATGGCAGAATATAGAGGCAGAGAGAGAGAGAAAACCACAGTCAGGGCCTCAATAAACTCAATTCAAAATGATTAAAATAAAGCAAACATTACTGAAACAAAAAAGACACAGCAAGATCCCAGGGCTCTTCTCACTCACTTACATCCACAATCTCGGAGGGGCGGTGGAGTGGGGGTAGAGGCATCATTTAGTAAACACAGACAATGGGAACAGATTTGAAATGAGATGACGGTGTAAATGCCTCGTGACCAGCTCTCTCCCTCGGTGTTTAACCTGACAGCTCCAGCTGTTTTACTGCCTGATTGTAACCTCCCCATGATCTCACCCTCTTTCCCTTTAACCCTCCCGTGATCTCATTCCCTGTCCCTTTAACATCCCCGTGATCTCACTCTCTGTCCCTTTAACCTCCCCTTGATCTCACTCTCTGTCCCTTTAACCTCACCGTGATTTCACTCTCTGTCCCGTTAACCTCCCCGTGATCTCACTCTCTGTCCCTTTAACCTCCCCGTGATCTCACTCACTTTCCCTTTAACCTCTCCGTGATCTCACTCTCTGCCCCTTTAACCTCCCCGTGATCTCACTCTCTGTCCCTTTAACCTCGCCTTGATCAAACTCTCTGTCCCTTTAACCTCCCCGTGATCTCACTGTCTGTCCCTTTAACCTCCCCGTGATCTCACTCTCTGTCCCTTTAACCACACCGTGATCTCACTGTCTGTCCCTTTAACGTCCCCGTGATCTCACTCTCTGTCCCTTTAACCTCGCCGTGATCTCACTCTCTGTCCCTTTAACCTTCCCGTGATCTCACTCTCTATCCCTTTAACTCCCCGTGATCTCACTCACTGTCCCTTTAACCTCCCCGTGATCTCACTCTCTGTACGTTTAACTCCCCGTGATCTCTCTCTCTGTCCCTTTAACCTCCCCGTGATCTCAGTCTCTGTCCTTTTAAACTCCCCGTGATCTCACTCTCTGTCCCTCTAACCTCCCCGTGATCTCACTCTCTGTCCCTTTAACCTTCCCGTGATCTCACTCGCTATCCCTTTAACTCCCCGTGATCTCACTCTCTGTCCCTCTAACCTCCCCGTGATCTCTCTCTCTGTCCCTTTAACCTCCCCGTGATCTCAATCTCTGTCCCTTTAACAGTCCCTGTTCTCACTTTCTGTCCATTTGACTGTCCCCGATCTCAATCTCTGTCCCTTTCACCTCCCCGTGATCTCACTCTCTGTCCCTTTAACCTCCCCTGAAACTCACTCTCTGTCCCTTTAACGCTCCCGTGATCTCACTCTCTGTCCCTTTAAACTGCCGGTGATCTCACCCTCTGTCCCTATAGCATCCCCGTGATCTCAGGGGGAGGGCAGCCACAGGGTTGCAGTGCAGGACAGGCTGCAGGTTGGACATGCACAGCAAGATCCCACAAGCAAGGTGATGTTAGCCAGGTATCCTTCCCCCACCCCCTATTCCCAGAAAATCTTCCTCTTTAAAACTGGGCCCGGGGTTGGGAACTAATTGATTTACAAAATATATCAAACAAAAAAGACACAGCAAGATCCCAGGGCTCTTCTCACTCACTTACATCCACAATCTCAGAGGGGCGGTGGAGTGGGGGTAGAGGCATCATTTAGTAAACACACCCCCTGTTAGTAAACACAGACAATGGGAACAGATTTGAAATGAGATGACGGTGTAAATGCCTCGTGACCAGCTCTCTCCCTCTGTGTTTAACCTGACAGCTCCAGCTGTTTTACTGCCTGATTGTACATAACACACAAACACTGATCATCCCCACCTCACCGTCCCTCTCCCATTCACTGGCCTCACCCCCTCTACCTGCTCACTCCAGGGCTGCTGCTGTTTGCACACTAAATATTCACATTGCACTTTCTTTCTCTCTCTCTGTCTCTTTCTTTCTCTCTCTCTGCCTCTTTCTTTCTCTCTCTCTGCCTCTTTCTTTTTCTCTCTCTGCCTCTCTTTCTCTCTCTCTGTCTCTTTCTTTCTCTCTCTCTGCCTCTTTCTTTTTCTCTCTCTGCCTCTTTCTTTTTCTCTCTCTGCCTCTTTCTTTCTCTCTCTCTGTCTCTTTCTTTCTCTCTCTCTGCCTCTTTCTTTCTCTCTCTCTGTCTCTTTCTTTCTCTCTCTCTGCCTCTTTCTTTCTCTCTCTGTCTCTTTCTTTCTCTCTCTCTGTCTCTTTCTCTCTGTCTCCTCTGTCTCTTTCTCTCTCTCTCTGCATCTTTCCCCCCCCCCCACACTCTTCTTTTTTTTATCCCCCCCCCACACTCTTTTTTTTTTATCCCCCCCCCCACACTCTTCTTTTTTTTATACCCCCCCCACACTTTTTTTTTTTATCCCCCCCCCACACTCTTTTTTTATCCCCCCCACACTTTTTTTTAATCCCCCCCCCACACTCTTTTTATTATATCGCCCCCCCCACACTCTTTTTTTTATCCCCCTACACTTTTTTTTTTAATCTTTTTTTTATCCCCCCCCACACTTTTTTTTATCCCCCCCCCACACTTTTTTTATCCCCCCCACACTCTTTTTTATCCCCCCCCACACTCTTTTTTTTATCCCCCCCCACACTCTTTTTTTTTATCCCCCCCCCACACTTTTTTTTAATCCCCCCCCCACACTCTTTTTTTTTTTATCCCCCCCCACACTCTCCCCCCCCCACACTCTTTTTTTTTTATCCCCCCCACACTCTTTTTTTTTATCCCCCCCCCACACTCTTTTTTATCCCCCCCCACACTCTTTTTTTTATCCCCCCCAACACTCTTTTTTTTTTATCCCCCCCCACACTTTATTTTTTATCCCCCCCCACACTCTTTTTTTTATCCCCCCCCCACACTCTTTTTTTTTATCCCCCCCCCACACTTTTTTTTAATCCCCCCCCCACACTCTTTTTTTTTTTATCCCCCCCCACACTCTCCCCCCCCCACACTCTTTTTTTTTATCCCCCCCACACTCTTTTTTTTATCCCCCCCCCACACTTTTTTTTTATCCCCCCCCACACTCTTTTTTTTATCCCCCCCAACACTCTTTTTTTTTATCCCCCCCCACACTTTATTTTTTATCCCCCCCCCACACTTTTTTTTTTATCCCCCCCCCACACTCTTTTTTTTTATCCCCCCCCCACACTCTTTTTTTTTATCCCCCCCCACACTCTTTTTTTTTATCCCCCCCCACACTCTTTTTTTATCCCCCCCCACTTTTTTTTTATCCCCCCCCACACTCTTTTTTTATCCCCCCCACACTTTTTTTTAATCCCCCCCCCACACTCTTTTTATTATATCGCCCCCCCCACACTCTTTTTTTTATCCCCCTACACTTTTTTTTTTAATCTTTTTTTTATCCCCCCCCACACTTTTTTTTATCCCCCCCCCACACTCTTTTTTTATCCCCCCCCACACTCTTTTTTTTATCCCCCCCCACACTCTTTTTTTTTATCCCCCCCCACACTTTTTTTTAATCCCCCCCCCACACTCTTTTTTTTTTTATCCCCCCCCACACTCTCCCCCCCCCACACTCTTTTTTTTTTATCCCCCCCACACTCTTTTTTTTTATCCCCCCCCCCACACTTTTTTTTTATCCCCCCCCACACTCTTTTTTTTATCCCCCCCCCCACACTTTTTTTTTATCCCCCCCCACACTCTTTTTTTTATCCCCCCCAACACTCTTTTTTTTTTATCCCCCCCCACACTTTATTTTTTATCCCCCCCCCACACTTTTTTTTTATCCCCCCCCCACACTCTTTTTTTTTTATCCCCCCCACGCTCTTTTTTTTTCTTTATCCCCCCCCACACTCTTTTTTTTTTTATCCCCCCCACACTCTTTTTTTTTTTTATCCCCCCCCACACTCTTTTTTTTTTATCCCCCCCCACACTCTTTTTTTTTTTATCCCCCCCACGCTCTTTTTTTTTATCCCCCCCACACTCTTTTTTTTTTTATCCCCCCCCCACACTCTTTTTTTTTATCCCCCCCACACTTTTTTTTTTATCCCCCCCCCACACTCTTTTTTTTTTTATCCCCCCCACGCTCTTTTTTTTTTTTTATCCCCCCCCACACTCTTTTTTTATCCCCCCCCCACACTCTTTTTTTTATATCCCCCCCACACACTTTTTTTTTAATCTTTTTTTTTATCCCCCCCCACACTCTTTTTTTTCTTTATTCCCCCCCCACGCTCTTTTTTTTCTTTATTACCCCCCCCACGCGCTTTTTTTCTCTTTATTCCCCCCCACACGCTCTTTTTTCTTTATTCGCCCCCCCACGCTCTTTTTTTTTCTTTATCCCCCCCCACGCTCTTTTTTGCTCTTTCCCCCCCTCCCCCCCCGCGCTCTTTCCTTTCCCCCCTCCCCTGTAATTTCGCACTCTGGCCCTCCACACCCGAAATTTCTGCCACCCCCCTCCTCCTTTTCCACCCCCCGGCTCTAATCATTGCCCTGACACTAAAGATCCTCAAGCCCATACTGACCCTGAAACTAATACATGGTCTGGAATTAATACTGACCCTGAAACTAATACATGGTCTGGAATTAATACTGACCCTGAAACTAATACATGGTCTGGAATTAATACTGACCCTGAAACTAATACATGGTCTGGAATTAATACTGACCCTGAAACTAATACATGGTCTGGAATTAATACTGACCCTGAAACTAATACATGGTCTGGAATTAATACTGACCCTGAAACTAATACATGGTCTGGAATTAATACTGACCCTGAAACTAATACATGGTCTGGAATTAATAATGACCCTGAAACTAATACACGGTCTGGAATTAATACCGACCCTGAAACTAATACACGGTCTGGAATTAATACTGACCCTGAAACTAATACATGGTCTGGAATTAATACTGACCCTGAAACTAATACATGGTCTGGAATTAATACTGACCCTGAAACTAATAGATGGTCTGGAATTAATACTGACCCTGAAACTAATACAGGGCCAGAAACCAATGCAGACCCGACACTAATACTGGACCCGGAATTAATAGAGACTATGAAAAAAATGCAGACCCGGAATAAATAATCTAGTTCCGGAATCGAAATCAGGCATTGAAACTAATGGAGCCCCTGAGACTAGGATTCACCATGAAACTCATTTTGGCCCTGATCATTAGACGGCGCCTGAAACTATTACTGAGCCAAAAAATGAATATGGTCCCTGAAATTACAATTACACCAGGGGAAATACATACCTCGAAATTTATTCAATCACTGAAACTAACAGAATCCCTCAAATCCAATATTAAACACTGAAACCCACACGGGCCGTGAAATAAATACTCATAGAGGCCACTAAAGTAATACAGACACGACGGGCATGATGCCTCTCCCGCCGATGTCTGATTTGTTGGGTGTGTGCCAACAGAGGCCATCGGAGGCCTGAGGCCTAACAGAAGCCGGGGGCCCCTATGTCTTGGTTAAGTTTGTGCTGAACAGTTTCTGAGGATGATCTTCCTTGGGCGGTAATAAATCAAAAGCAGAAACAAATCCACCCAGCAACAACTGAATCCCCTCAAACTGATCAAAACCATCAAACAAAGACAGGCCCCCGATCTAATAGGAGACCCTGAAAATAATGCAGAATTGATACCGTTAAAGGATAATGATCCAGGCCGTGAATCGAATGCAGACCCTGTGAGTGTTTCAGGCCCTGAAACTATCACTGAGTAAGATAAGAGCGGCAGGACGAGGTGGAGGGATTGAACTCGATGGGATTATATTGGGCTCTCTGCAGCACCGTGTCTCAACCTGGATCCCCCTGAGTAAAACCCCCATTCCCCAACCACCCCCCACCCCCCGCCACCGACACTGAACCCAATCGTCGGTGTGAAAATTCCACACGTCCTTTCTCCGGGTATAAGAATGAGTGACAAAGACACGGATACATTTTTTTTATTTTTCTCTCCGGTTACAGCTCTTGTCCGAGGATTCCTCGCGGCAAATCGATTCTCTCTCTGCATCGTCCGAGCTGCAGCTGCCAAATCCATTCTCCTTGGGGCGGAGAGGGAGAGAGAGAGAAATGGAAATTGATTAAAATAAAGCACAGAATTTTAAAACACAAGACACAGCAAGATCCCAGGGGCTCTTCTCACTCCCTCACAGCCACAATCTCAATCAAAAGGGGGAGGTGGGCATGTGGGGCCTTTACTCTGAGGCTGGGGCTGTGACTAAACACTGGAGACCACCCCAGTGCCTCCCCTGTCCCCCCAACTCCCAGAGGCTGCGTCTCTCCCTCAGTGTTTAACCTGCTAGCTCCAGCTGTTTTACTGCCTCATTGTAAAAACCACACAAACACTGATCATTCCCCTCTCACCGTCCCTCTCCCATTCACTGTCCTCACCCCCTCTACCTGCTCACTCCAGGGCTGCTGCTGTTTGCACACTAAATATTCACATTGCACGTTCCGATTCTAACACTGTCACCTCTCTCCCTCTGTCTCTCTCTCCCCCTCCCTCTATACCTATCTAGCCTCCTCTCTATCTCTGCTCATCTTTCCCTCTCTAATCTGTCGCTATCTCTGTTCCTTTTCTTTACCTCAGGATCAATCTTGACTGAAATGCGTCTCTGAAAAGCTTCTGTCTGACTATTTGAAATAATGATGCACTGTGGCCATGTTTTATATTTATCCATGATTTACTGAGAGAAATGAGGGGGGAGGGGGGCGGGAAATGGGAGCAATCCTCAATCAGCCCGTCACTGAACTGAATTCAGGGGGAGGGCAGCCACAGGGTTGCAGTGCAGGACAGGCTGCAGGTTGGACACGCACAGCAAGATCCCACAAGCAAGGTGATGTTAGCCAGGTATCCTTCCCCCACCCCCTATTCCTAGAAAAAGCTAATCTTCCTCTTTAAAACTGGGCCCGGGGTTGGGAACTAATTGATTTACAAAATATATGAAAACTTCAGAGAAATCAGTGATGGGGATTCAACACAGGAAATAGAACAATAAATAAGCAACATAAAAATAACAGGCCTTTACGCAGCCTCACATTTAGAAATTCAATTCCAGGACCTCCGAAAGTCAACACATCAATGTTTACAATTGCAGCGCACAGCAGGATCCCACAAACAGCCCCACGAGGGACATGGACTGGACAAACCTCAGATGCTGTCTGTCTCTCTCCCTCATAACCGTCCCCTCCCACCATTTGTTAACCTCCCCACTCAATAGTTCCCTCAATCTTTCCTCTTTCCCTTCTCTCTCTCTCCCTCCCTCCCTCTCTCTCTCTCTCTCTCCCTCTCTCTCTGTCTCTCTCTCTCTCTCTCTTTCTCCCATGGCAGAATATAGAGGCAGAGAGAGAGAGAAAACCACAGTCAGGGCCTCAATAAACTCAATTCAAAATGATTAAAATAAAGCAAACATTACTGAAACAAAAAAGACACAGCAAGATCCCAGGGCTCTTCTCACTCACTTACATCCACAATCTCGGAGGGGCGGTGGAGTGGGGGTAGAGGCATCATTTAGTAAACACACCCTCTGTTAGTAAACACAGACAATGGGAACAGATTTGAAATGAGATGACGGTGTAAATGCCTCGTGACCAGCCCTCTCCCTCTGTGTTTAACCTGACAGCTCCAGCTGTTTTACTGCCTGATTGTAACCTCCCCATGATCTCACCCTCTTTCCCTTTAACCCTCCCGTGATCTCATTCCCTGTCCCTTTAACATCCCCGTGATCTCACTCTCTGTCCCTTTAACCTCCCCTTGATCTCACTCTCTGTCCCTTTAACCTCACCGTGATTTCACTCTCTGTCCCGTTAACCTCACCGTGATTTCACTCTCTGTCCCTTTAACCTCCCCGTGATCTCACTCACTTTCCCTTTAACCTCTCTGTGATCTCACTCTCTGCCCCTTTAACCTCCCCGTGATCTCACTCTCTGTCCCTTTAACCTCGCCTTGATCAAACTCTCTGTCCCTTTTACCTCCCCGTGATCTCACTGTCTGTCCCTTTAACCTCCCCGTGATCTCACTCTCTGTCCCTTTAAACTCCCCGTGATCTCACTGTCTGTCCCTTTAACGTCCCCGTGATCTCAATCTCTGTCCCTTTAACCTCGCCGTGATCTCACTCTCTGTCCCTTTAACCTTCCCGTGATCTCACTCTCTATCCCTTTAACTCCCCGTGATCTCACTCACTGTCCCTTTAACCTCCCCGTGATCTCACTCTCTGTACGTTTAACTCCCCGTGATCTCTCTCTCTGTCCCTTTAACCTCCCCGTGATCTCAGTCTCTGTCCTTTTAAACTCCCCGTGATCTCACTCTCTGTCCCTCTAACCTCCCCGTGATCTCACTCTCTGTCCCTTTAACCTTCCCGTGATCTCACTCTCTGTCCATTTAACATCCCCGTGATCTCACACTCTGTCCCTTTAACCTCATCGTGATCTCACTCTGTGTACGTTTAACCTCCCCGTCATCTAACACTCTGGCCCTTTAACCGCCCAGTGATCTCACTCTCTGTCTCTTTAACCTCCCCGTGATCTCAATCTCTGTCCCTTTAACAGTCCCTGTTCTCACTTTCTGTCCATTTGACTGTCCCCGATCTCAATCTCTGTCCCTTTCACCTCCCCGTGATCTCACTCTCTGTCCCTTTAACCTCCCCTGAAACTCACTCTCTGTCCCTTTAACGCTCCCGTGATCTCACTCTCTGTCCCTTTAACCTCCCCGTGATCTCACTCTCTGTACGTTTAACTCCCCGTGATCTCTCTCTCTGTCCCTTTAACCTCCCCGTGATCTCAATCTCTGTCCCTTTAACAGTCCCTGTTCTCACTTTCTGTCCATTTGACTGTCCCCGATCTCAATCTCTGTCCCTTTCACCTCCCCGTGATCTCACTCTCTGTCCCTTTAACCTCCCCTGAAACTCACTCTCTGTCCTTTTAACGCTCTCGTGATCTCACTCTCTGTCCCTTTAAACTCCCGGTGATCTCACCCTCTGTCCCTATAGCATCCCCGTGATCTCAGGGGGAGGGCAGCCACAGGGTTGCAGTGCAGGACAGGCTGCAGGTTGGACATGCACAGCAAGATCCCACAAGCAAGGTGATGTTAGCCAGGTATCCTTCCCCCACCCCCTATTCCCAGAAAATCTTCCTCTTTAAAACTGGGCCCGGGGTTGGGAACTAATTGATTTACAAAATATATCAAACAAAAAAGACACAGCAAGATCCCAGGGCTCTTCTCACTCACTTACATCCACAATCTCAGAGGGGCGGTGGAGTGGGGGTAGAGGCATCATTTAGTAAACACACCCCCTGTTAGTAAACACAGACAATGGGAACAGATTTGAAATGAGATGACGGTGTAAATGCCTCGTGACCAGCCCTCTCCCTCTGTGTTTAACCTGACAGCTCCAGCTGTTTTACTGCCTGATTGTACATAACACACAAACACTGATCATCCCCACCTCACCGTCCCTCTCCCATTCACTGTCCTCACCCCCTCTACCTGCTCACTCCAGGGCTGCTGCTGTTTGCACACTAAATATTCACATTGCACTTTCCGATTCAAACACTGTCACCTCTCTCCCTCTGTCTCTCTCTCCCCCTCCCTCTGTACCTATCCAGCCCACCCCATCCCTGCTCATCTTTCCCTCTCTCTCTCTCTCTCTCCCGCTTGATAATCTGTCCCTATCTCTGTTCTTTCCCCCTTCCTCAGGATTGAACTTGATTCGAAAAGTCTCTGTCTGACCATTTGAAATAATGATGCGCTGTGGCCATGTTTTACATTTATCGATGATTTACGGAGAGAAATGGGGGCGGGGGGCGGTGGGAAATGGGAACAATCCTCAATCAGCCCGTCAGTAAACTGAACTCGGGGAGGGTAACCATGGTTGCGGTGCAGGACAGGCTGCAGGCCAGACAAGCACAGAAAGATCCCAAAAGCCAGGTGATGTTAGCCAGGTATCCTTCCTTCCCTCACCCCCAGAAAAGTCTAATCTACCTCTTTTAAACTGGGGTCGGCTGGGTGGAACTGATTGTATTGCAACTTTTTGAAGGCTTGAGAGAAATCGCTGGAATTAAACCTCCCCACCCCTGTCCCATTCTTCATCTGGCCTTCAACACAGGGAATTATAATAAATAAACAATATCAAACTAACAAGCACAGCCTCACATTTAGACATTCAATTCAAGAAGCTCAAACATTCGAAAATCAATGTTTACAATTGCAGTGCACAGCAGGATCCCACAAACAGCCCCACAAGGGATATGACCATAAGACCTAGGAGCAGAAATGAGGCCATTTGGCCCATCGAGTCTGCTCCGCCATTCAATCGTGGCTGATAAGTTTCTCAACCCCATTCTCCCGCCTTCTCCCCATAATCTTTGATCCCCTTATCAATCAAGAACCTATCTATCTTGGTCTTAAATACACTCAATGACCTGGCCTCGACAGCCTTCTGTGGCAATGAATTCCATAGATTCACCACTCTCTAGCTAAACAAGTTTCTCCTCATCTCTGTTCTAAAAGGTCTTCCCTTTACTTTGAGGCTGTGTCCTCGGGTCCTGGTCTCTCCTGCTAATGGAAACATCTTCCCCACGTCCACTCTATCCAGGCATTTCAGTATTCTGTGAGTTTCAATCAGATCCCCCCTCATCCTTCTAAACACCATCGAGTATAGACCCAGAGTCCTCAAACGTTCCTCATATGTTAAGCCTTTCATTCCTGGGATCGTTCTCGTGAGCCTCCTCTGGACCCTCTCCAGGGCCAGCACATCCTTCCTGAGTTACGGGGCCCAAAATTGCTCCCAATATTCTAAATGCGGTCTGACCACAGCCTTATAAAGCCTCAGCAGCACATCCCTGCTTTTATATTCTAGTCCTCTCGAAATAAATGCCAACATTGCATTTGCCTTCCTAACTACCGACTCAACCTGCAAGTTAACCTTAAGAGAATCCTGGACTAGGGCTCCCAAGTCCCTTTGCGCTCCAGATTTCTGAATTCTCTCCCCATTTAGAAAATAGTCTGTGCCTCTATTCTTCCTACCAAAGTGCATGACCTCACACTTCCCCACGTCCAACCAGGCTGCAGGTTGGACACGCACAGCAAGATCCCACAAGCAAGGTGATGTTAGCCAGGTATCCTTCCCCCACCCCCTATTCCTAGAAAAAGCTAATCTTCCTCTTTAAAACTGGGCCCGGGGTTGGGAACTAATTGCTTTACAAAATATATGAAAACTTTCAGAGAAATCAGTGATGGGGATTCAACACAGGAAATAGAACAATAAATAAGCAACATAAAAATAACAGGCCTTTACGCAGCCTCACATTTAGAAATTCAATTCCAGGACCTCCGAAAGTAAACGCATCAATGTTTACAATTGCAGTGCACAGCAGGATCCCAAAAACAGCCCCACGAGGGACATGGACTGGACAAACCCCAGATGCTGTCTGTCTCTCTCCCTCATAACCGTCCCCTCCCACCATCTGTTAACCTCCCCACTCAATAGTTCCCTCAATCTTTCCTCTTTCCCACCTCTCTCTCTCTCTCTCTCTCTCTCTCTCTCCCTCTCTCCCTCTGTCTCTCTCTCTCTCTCTCTGTTTCTCCCATGCCAGAATATGGAGAGGCAGAGAGAGAGAAATCCACAGTCAGGCCCTCAATAAACTCAATTCAAAATGGTTCCCGCACATTTCATTCAAGCCTCAATTCATCGCAGTGTCTAAAACAGCAGCATTATTCGGGGAAACAGCCTCACTTGAACAAGTTTCACTTCAGGCCCTCCCGCCTGCTTCACCAGTCGGGAAATTAATTTTCAAAGTGTGCTCCCTGTTGGTCATTTGGGAAAACCAGTTTGGCATTTGCGTACAGAAAGATCCCACACACTGCAGTGTGCTCACAGTCACATCAGATTGGTTTAGACTGAGAGTTGATGGAAAGGCAAAGGCAGAGAAATATCTTGAAACAAACTGGCACAGATTGGCCCCTCAGTGACACATTTTCTTTTCACTAATCCAAACTTCTGGGAGGCTGGGAGTGAGGGTCTTTTCTCCAGAGGCTGGGAGCTGGGCAGTCACTGCACGCCGGAGGCCCCCAGATCCTCGTCTCTCCCCTCCCTGTCCCTCTCTCTCCCTGTTTCCCTCCCTCTCCCCTTTCTCTCTCCCTCCCTCTTGGTGAATTAGACCCGGGTACAAGTTCCGGCCTTTTTAATTCCACGCCCCTGTGAGTGTTGGATAGAAAGGGCACTCTGGAAAGCTCCTGTCTCACCATCGACAAAAATCCACACCACACTGGCCATCTTTTACATTTATAGTTCCACAATCACATCCCCCAGTCAATCAAATAGTTATTAGAGTTGCAACTAAGGCAATTCTGCACAGCAGGATCCCACGAGCGGTCCCACAATGGAGGGGGACACCCCCAGACCCTGTGTCTCCTTCCCCTGCCTCTGAGCTCCCAACACCCCCACCCCCTCTCTGTCAAAGTCTCCCTCATTCTGTTCCTCTTTCTCTCTCTCTGCACCCACCTCTCTCTCTGCCCCCATCACTCCGCCCTCTGCACCCACCTCTCTCTCTGCCCACATGTGTACACAGCAAGATCCCACTCCCCACCTGCTCATGACCAGTTAAAAATGTATTGGCTGAGGATAGCGGGTCAGTGAGTGAGGAATGGGCCTCACCCCCTCTCTCTCCTCCCCCCAACATCCTCCCCCACCCCCAATTAAAGTAACGACAAATCACATTGGTGTTTTTATACATTTTATTGAAAGATGAATTATGGACAGAATTGGCTGGAGAGAGAGAGAGGGCGAGAGGGAACAAGCTGGAGAGACAGAGACTGGAGGCTGCTCTCTCCCCACCCTCACCACCAGCCCGCACCCTCAGATCTACATTAACCTCAATTGAAATGGCTGCTGCCCCTTCCATTTAACCCAGGAAAGCCCGTGGCCCGGCCTGTCTAACACACACCGACATGACTCTGGGGGTGAGAAGAAGCCTTCGCACAGGCTCCGGGTTCTCATTTCAGGCCCTCTCCCCCTCCCTCTCTCTCTCCCTCTCCCTCTACCTCTCCCTCTTCTCTCTCTCTGACTGCTTCACACTCCATGAACCCATTTCTATCAAGTGTGGTCACTGATGCAGTCCAGGAAAGGCTGGCGGCCTCTGTGTTTTATTTTTTTACACAGCAAGATCCCATGACTTTCCCTATCTCCACACCTGCTGTGAAAGACTCTCTCTCCCCGCCTTCCCCGTGGGAATTCCCCAGTCTGGGGGCCATCCCCTCAGTTCCCTCCCTCCCCACCACCACAACCCCCTGAAAGGGCTGAAACTCAAACAGGGGAGCAGCTGGATTCTCTCAGGAGACATTTTCAAATCACTGCCTCGGGATTTCAGTTGGGGTCAAATCCCACTTTCTGGAAGGCCCTGACTGGGAGCTGGGCAGTGACTGCACACGAGGAGCCCTCTCTCTCTCCCCCCGGACCCAGTGTCGTCTCACCTACCCACACCAACTCCTCACTGTTTTGATATCTCTCCCCCTCTTTCCCCTGACCTCTCCTTTCTCTCTCTCTCATGTGGGGAAAGGCCACAGGCCACTGTGGTCACAGCAAGATCAGGAGGATGGAGAGAGAGAGAGAGAAATCCACACACAGAAGCTGCGTAAACTGGATTAAAATGGTTCCCCCTGTCCACCCATTAGTCTCCAGAAGGTGCTAAACTCCCTGTCTTATTTTGGAATTATAACAAGCTTCTAAACAGCCTCAGGTTTCAGATTTTTAATCTCCTCTTTGTCACACACCAAAGGGTTAATGTGTTTGTGACTAATCGCAAGGCCAGGATATTTTAACCCCAGGGTTTCAAAATCCAGCACCCCATCATCTGACAGAAACCGCTTCATCGATGCACCAAAAACCAGGGTCCCTCCGAGATTAAAATTAAACCTCGGGGTCGTAAAGATACAGCACTCACGTGGGTAGGTGGGGGGATGTGGAACAGGCCTGAGTCCATCCATCCAAGCTGGGGAAAAGCTCCTGCTCATGGATTCATAGTCACATTGCAGTCTTCAAACTCCAAATTCCTGGGGAAAAGAGAGAGAGAAAAGAATTGACTAAAACACAAAGCAAGATCATTTCTAAACAAAATAGCACAGCAAGAGCCCAGGATTCCACCCCCACCCCCTCTTTCACCGTTACACAATCTCTTAGCAACATCCAAATACAAAAATATCCCAGTTATAAACCAGAGGCTAAAACAGATTGAGAGACCTTTCCCATCCCCTGTGTTTCTCTCTGTATCTCTCTTCCTATCTCACTCACATCTCTGTCCCCCTCACTCATTCACTCTCTCACTCTGTGTCTCAGAAATGGAAACTAAACCTCGATTGGGGTCCTCAATCTTTTATTTTGAAAGTGTGGTCACTCTTGTGGGGGGCAAAGAACAGGGCGGGGGGGGGGGTGGAGACCATGTGACACAGCAAGATCCCACTCCCCACCTGCTCATGACCAGTTAAAAATGTATTGGCTGAGGATTGCGGAACAGTGAGTGGGGAATGTGCCTCACCCCGTCTCTCTCTCCACCCCAACACCCTCCCCCACCCCCAATTAAAGTAACGACAAATCACATTGAGAGGGAACAAGCTGGAGAGGCAGAGACTGGGGGCTGCTCTCTCCCCACCCTCACCACACCACACTGGCCATGTTTTACATTTATAGTTCCATTTATAGTTCCCACTGTCCACCCATCAGTCTCCAGAAGGTGCTAAACTCCCTGTCTTATTTTGGAATTCTCACAAGCTTTTAAACAGCCTCAGGTTTCAGATTATTAATCTCCTCTTTGCCACACAGCAAAGGGTTAATGTGTTTGTGAATAATCGCAAGGCCGGGATATTTTAACCCCAGGGTTTCAAAATCTAGCACCCCATTATCTAACAGAAACCGCTTCATCGATGAACCAAAAACCAGGGTCCCTCAGAGATTAAAATTAAACCTAGGAGTCATAAAGAGACACAACTCACGTGGGTGGGTGGGGGGTGTGGAACAGGCCTGAGTCCATCCATCCAAGCTGGGGAAAAGCTCCTGCCCATGGATTCATAGTCACATTGCAGTCTTCAAACTCTAAATTCCTGGGGAAAAGAGAGAGGGAAAAGAATGGACTAAAACACAAAGCAAGATCATTTCTAAACAAAATAGCACAGCAAGAGCCCAGGATTCCACCCCCACACCCACCCCCTCCCCTTCAAAGTTACACAACCTCTTAGCAACATCCAAATACCAAAATATCCCAGTTATAAACCAGAGGCGAAAACAGATTGAGAGACCTTTCCCATCCCCTGTGTTTTTCTCTGTATCTCTCTTATCTCACTCACATCTCTGCCCCCCTCACTCATTCACTCTCTCACTCTGTGTCTCAGAGATGGAAATTAAACCTCGATTGGGGTAATAAACAGACACAACTCACGTGGGTGAAGCCTGTGGACCAGGCCTCAGTCTATCCCCCTCCCTCCACACCCTCCTCTATCTCTGTCTCCATCATCCCTCCCTCCGCACCCTCCTCCTTTCCCTCAATCTTTTATTTTGAAAGTGTGGTCACTCTTGTGGGGGGCAAAGAACAGGGCGGAGGGTGGAGACCATGTGTACACAGCAAGATCCCACTACCCACCTGCTCATGACCAGTGAAAAACGTATTGGCTGAGGATTGCGGGACAGTGAGTGGGGAATGGGCCTCACCCCGTCTCTCTCTCCCCTCCCAACACCCTCCCCCAACCCCAATTAAAGTAACGACAAATCACATTGAGAGGGAACAAGCTGGAAGGTAGAGACTGAGGGCTGCTCTCTCCCCACCCTCACCACACCACACTGGCCATGTTTTACATTTATAGTTCCATTTATAGTTCCCCCTGTCCACCCATCAGTCTCCAGAAGGTGCTAAACTCCCGGTCTTATTTTGGAATTATAACAAGCTTTTAAACAGCCTCAGGTTTCAGATTTTTAATCTCCTCTTTGCCACACACAAAAGGGTTAATGTGTTTGTGACTAATCGCGAGGCCGGGATATTTTAACCCCAGGGTTTCAAAATCCAGCACCCCATCATCTAACAGAAACCGCTTCATCGATGCACCAAAAACCAGGGTCCCTCCGAGATTAAAATTAAAACCTCGGGGTCATAAAGAGACACAACTCACGTGGGTGGGTGGGGGGTGTGGAACAGGCCTGAGTCCATCCATCCAAGCTGGGGAAAAGCTCCTGCCCATGGATTCATAGTCACATTGCAGTCTTCAAACTCCAAATTCCTGGGGAAAAGAGAGAGAGAAAAGAATTGACTAAAACACAAAGCAAGAACATTTCTAAACAAAATAGCACAGCAAGAGCCCAGGATTCCATCCCCCCCTTGCCGACCCCTTCACAGTTACACAACCTCTTAGCAACATCCAAATACAAAAATATCCCAGTTATAAACCAGAGGCTAAAACAAATTCAGAGACATTTCCCATCCCCTGTGTTTCTCTCTGTATCTCTCTTCCTATCTCACTCATATCTCTGTCCCCCTCTCTCTCTCTGTCTGTCTCTCAGAGATGAAAATTAAACCTCGATTGGGGTAATAAACAGACACAATTCATGTAGGTGAAGCCTGTGGACCAGGCCTCAGACTATCCCCCTCTGGAAGAAGCTCCTTGTCCTTGACCCAGACTTTCCCTCTATGGATCCTCACCTTCCAGTTTTCAGAATACAAATTTCTCAGGAGAAAAAGAGATAAATTTTGTTGAAAGGACAAAAGCAAGGACATTTAACTGCATAAATTGAATTAAAATGGTTCGCCCTGTCCCCCCCCCCATCAGACTCCAGAAGGTGCTAAACTCCCTCTTTCAGTTTGGGAAGGGGCTGCTCATTCCTTTGGGACACTTTTTAAAATTACCATCCCAGGATTTATTTTAAAATCTCATTCTATCTCAGAGGATGTGAGTGGAGGTGGCTTGTGACTACACACTGGAGACAATTAGACCCTGTCTCTCTTTTCCCACACCCCCTCCTGTTTTTACACCTCCACTCGCCTTGGCATCCCTCTCTCTCCCTGTTTCAATCACTCCCTCCCTTTTCTCTCTCTGCTCCCGTCTCTCACATTCAGGGTAAAGATGGATGCTCCTATCTAGGCCCTTGTCCCTGTCCTCTCTTTCTCCATCCCTCTTTCTCGCTCGTTCTCTCTCTGCCCATCTTCCTATTTTCCTTCCCCCTGTCTCATGTGCTCTGCATTGAAATGAGAGATGAAATGTTCCTGTCTCCCCATTTCAAATAATGACAAATCACATTGCTGTTTCTGGTCAGTTTTTGTTGATTAAAGTTTAAAATGGGCACAAAGAGATCTGGAGAGAGAGAGAGGGAGAGAGAGAGAAAAGCTGGAGGGAGAAAGACACAGAAAATCACACAGGTAAAACTAAAGTCAGAATATCAGGAAACTGAACAGTAATGGCCCCTGTGAATCTAATTGAACAGATTCCACTTCATCGCACTGTCTCCCCACCTGTCTTATTTTGCAATTATAACCAGCTTTTAAACAGCCTCAGATTTCAGATTTTTAATCTCCTCTTTGTCACACACCAAAGGGTTAATGTGTTTGTGAATAATCGCAAGGCCGGGATATTATAACCCCAGGGTTTCAAAATCCAGCACCCCATCATCTAACAGAAACCACTTCATCGATGAACCAAAAAGCAGGGTCCCTCCGAGATTAAAATTAAACCTCGGGGTTATAAAGAGACACAACTCACGTGGGTGGGTGGGGGGTGTGGAAAAGGCCTGAGACCATCCATCCAAGCTGGGGAAAAGCTCCTGCCCATGGATTCATAGTCATATTGCAGTCTTCAACTCCAAATTCCTGGGGAAAAGAAAGAGGGAAAAGACTTGACTAAAACACAAAGCAAGAACATTTCTAAACAAAATAGCACAGCAAGAGCCCAGGATTCCACACCCACCCCCACCCCCACCCCCTCTTTCACAGTTACACAACCTCTTAGCAACATCCAAATACAAAAATATCCCAGTTATAAACCAGAGGCGAAAACAGATTGAGAGACCTTTCCCATCCCCTGTGTTTCTCTCTGTATCTCTCTTCCTATCTCACTCACATCTCTGTCCCCCTCACTCATTCACTCTCTCACTCTCTGTGTCTCAGAGATGGAAATTAAACCTCGATTGGGGTAATAAACAGACAGAACTCACGTGGGTGAAGCCTGTGGACCAGGCCTGAGTCTATCCCCCTCCCTCCGCACCCTCCTCTATCTCTGCCTCCATCATCCCTCCCTCCGCACCCTCCTCCTTTCCCTCAATCTTTTATTTTGAAAGTGTGGTCACTCTTGTGGGGGGCAAAGAACAGGGCGGGGGTGGAGACCATGTGTACACAGCAAGATCCCACTACCCACCTGCTCATGACCAGATAAAAATGTATTGGCTGAGGATTGCGGGACAGTGAGTGGGGAATGGGCCTCACCCCCTCTCTCTCTCCCCCCCCAACACCCTCCCCCAACCCCAATTAAAGTAACGACAAATCACATTGAGAGGGAACAAGCTGGAGTGGCAGAGACTGGGGGCTGCTCTCTCCCCACCCTCACCACACCACACTGGCCATGTTTTACATTTATAGTTCCATTTATAGTTCCCACTGTCCACCCATCAGTCTCCAGAAGGTGCTAAACTCCCTGACTTATTTTGGAATTATAACAAGCTTTTAAACAGCCTCAGGTTTCAGATTTTTAATCTCCTCTTTGCCACACACAAAAGGGTTAATGTGTTTGTGACTAATCGCAAGGCCGGGATATTTTAACCCCAGGGTTTCAAAATCCAGCACCCCATCCTCTAACAGAAACCGCTTCATCGATGAACCAAAAACCAGGGACCCTCCGAGATTAAAATTAAACCTCGGGGTCATAAAGGGACACAACTCACGTGGGTGGGTGGGGGGTGTGGAACAGGCCTGAGTCCATCCATCCAAACTGGGGAAAAGCTCCTGCCCATGGATTCATAGTCACATTGCAGTCTTCAAACTCCAAATTCCTGGGGAAAAGAGAGAGGGAAAAGAATTGACTAAAACACAAAGCAAGAACATTTCTAAACAAAATAGCACAGCAAGATCCCAGTATTCCATTCCCCCCCATACCGACCCCTTCACAGTTACACAACCTCTTAGCAACATCCAAATACAAAAATATCCCAGTTATAAACCAGAGGCTAAAACAAATTCAGAGACATTTCCCATCCCCTGTGTTTCTCTCTGTATCGCTCTTCCTATCTCACTCACATCTCTGTCCCCCTCTCTCTCTCTCTCTCACTCTGTCTCAGAGAGAGGGAAAAGAATTAACTAAACACACAAAGCAAGATCATTTCTAAACAAAATAGCACAGCAGGAGCCCAGGATTCCACCCCCACACCCACCCCCTCCCCTTCACAGTTACGCAATCCCTTAGCAACATCCAAATACCAAAATATCGCAGTTATAAACCAGATGCTAAAACAGATTGAGAGACCTTTCCCATCCCCTGTGTTTCTCTCTGTATCTCACTCACATCTCTGTTCTCCTCACTCTCTCTCTCTTTCGCTCTCTCTCTGTCTCTCAGAGATGAAAATTAAACCTCGATTGGGTTAATAAACAGACACAACTCACGTGGGTGAAGCCTGTGGACCAGGCCTCAGACTATCCCCCTCTGGAAGAAGCTCCTTGTCCTTATCCCAGACTTTCCCTCTTTGGATCCTCACCTTCCAGTTTTCAGAATACAAATTTCTCAGGAGAAAAACAGATAAAATTGGTTAAAAGGACAAAAACTAGGACATTTTTAAAAAAACACAACATAGCACAGCAAGATCCCAGAGTTACCACTCTCAAGTCAGTCTCTCAGCAACTTCCCAACACAAACAAATCACAGTTCAAAAGCAGGTTGAGACACACAGAAACACACACACACACACACACTGAACCAGAGTGGGCAGGCTGTTCACTCTCTCCAGAGAGAGAGTGCACAGGGAGTTTGCTGGTTTGGGACTGGTTTGGGAATATCCTGATCCATATTTATCCTGAGTGAGCTGGATACAGACTCCACCCCCTGATTCTCGCACATGTTTGGAATGTCGCTCACTCTATCCCCTAGGAGCCCTGTCCATTGAATGTTAATCTCCGGACAGGACCCCTTGCTGATCCTGTCCATTGAATGTTAATCCCTGGATAGGACCCCTTGCTGATCCTGTCCTTTGAATGTTAATGCCTGGATAGGACCCCTTGCTGATCCTGTCCATTGAATGTTAATAACAGGACAGGACCCCTTGCTGCTCCTGTCCACTGAGGGTTAATCCCAGGACAGACATGGTTTCAACAAGGGCCTGTCTTTATTTTTGGCTTAATATTAAATCTATATTTCTTTCCCCTGTTGGTTGTGTTACTCCAGTTCCAAACCCCGATCTCACACAAACCCCCAAAACACTGGCAGTAATCGCAGTCCCCAACCCACTCTCCCTCTCACCCCAACCCACTCTCCCTCTCACCCCAACCCACTCTCCCTCTCACCCCAACCCACTCTCCCTCTCGGGTTGTATTCCCTGAAATTAAGTAGCATCAGGGGTGACTTGATCAATTTGTCAAATCCTGAGAGGTACTGAGGGGGGAGATTAGGTTAAGGTATGAGCTCTTGTCCTGAGTAACAAGCTTTGTGAGGCAACTTATCGAATCCTTTTTGAACAGACAAGTATCCTTCTGTCACTACAATTTACCTGTATGTTGCAAAGTTATTCTGTTAATTTTCATCCCACAGAGTCAAAATTTCTGCGATTCTGTGTCTGAGTCAGAACTTCAAATAGTTCAGATTCACTGTTTAAAATAAGCAGTCACTTTTCTGTGGTGGTTTTTGTGATTGAGTATGGATCTCAGAATCTGTCAGTGGAAGGGAGTTTCAACAGAGATAGGAAATGGGATTGATGAATAAAGGTCCAGGATTTTGTTCGCTGCATTAGATTGTGAATAATGAATTTGAACACTTTTTTAATTTGAACTCGAATTCAAAGATAATGAGGCTTTTGAATCTCAAAACATCAAATAGTTTCAATGAGAAATTAAATTTGATATTTGGGATCAAGCTGGTTAAAAACTCACACTACCCATTCCATGAATCAGCCTCTGTAACCTGCACTTCAGCACACCACAAGAAAAATGATATTTTCAACTGTTCTTGATTCCAGTCTGTTACTCAATCCCGGGTATCGATTATTCTATATATAAACCCCCTGCACCCCTGAATTAGATTCCAGCCTGTAACTCAATCCCGGGTAACTACTATTCTCTATATAAATCCCCTGATCCCAAACTCTCTCTCCCACTCATCCAAACTCTCTCTCCCTCTCACCCCAACCCTCTCTCCCTCTCACCCCAACCCTCTCTCCCTCTCACCCCAACCCTCTCTTCCTCTCACCCCAACACTCTCTCCCTCTCACCCCAACACTCTCTCCCTCTCACCCCAACACTCTCTCCCTCTCACCCCAACACTGTCTCCCTCTCACCCCAACACTGTCTCCCTCTCACCCCAACACTGTCTCCCTCTCACCCTAACACTGTCTCCCTCTCACCCCAACACTGTCTCCCCCTCACCCCAACACTGTCTCCCTCTCACCCCAACCCTCATTCCCTCTCACCCCAACCCTCATTCCCTCTCACTCCAACCCTCTCTGCCTCTCAACACAACCCATTCTCCCTCTCACACCAACCAACTTACCATCTCATCCCCACTCTCCCTCTTACCCCAACACTATCTCCCTCTCACCCCAACTCTATCTCCCTCTCACCCCAACTCTCTCTCCCAATCTCCCCAACTCTCTCTCCCAATCTCCCCAACTCTCTCTCCCAATCTCCCCAACTCTCTCTCCCAATCACCCCAACACTCTCTCCCTATCACCCCAAACCACTCACCCAAAATTCTCTCAATATCATCCCCACTCTCTCACCCTCTCCCCCCAACTCTCTTTCACTCTCACCATCTCCTCATTCCCTCTTACACCAACCCTCTCTCCCTCTCACCCAACCCTCTCTCCCTCTCACCCCATTTTCGCAATTCGGCCTTTTCTAAAAGATGTGACTGGGGGCTGGGCAGATTCTACACATTGGAGACCCCCAGATCCTGTGTCTATTCACACCCACTCCTCTTGTTTTACTATCTCAGCCCCTCTGTTTCAACCCTCTTTCCAGACAGAGGTACTCTCTCACTCTCACCCCAACACTGTCTCCCTCTCACCCCAACACTGTCTCCCTCTCACCCCAACACTGTCTCCCTCTCACCCCAACACTGTCTCCCTCTCACCCCAACACTGTCTCCCTCTCACCCCAACACTGTCTCCCTCTCACCCCAACACTGTCTCCCTCTCACCCCAACACTGTCTCCCTCTCACCCCAACACTGTCTCCCTCTCACCCCAACACTGTCTCCCTCTCACCCCAACACTGTCTCCCTCTCGCCCCAACACTGTCTCCCTCTCACCCCAACCCTCATTCCCTCTCACTCCAACCCTCTCTGCCTCTCAACACAACCCATTCTCCCTCTCACACCAACCAACTCACCATCTCATCCCCACTCTCCCTCTCACCCAAACACTATCTCCCTCTCACCCCAACTCATCTCCCTGCCACCCCAACTCTCTCTCCCAATCTCCCCAACTCTCTCTCCCTATCACTCCCACCCTCTCTACCTCCTACCCCAACACTCTCTCCCTATCACCCCAAACCACTCACCCAAAAGAACTCCCACTCTCATCCCTGCTCTCTCAACCTCTCCCCCCAACTCTCTCTCATTCTCACCATCTCCTCATTCCCCCTTACACCAACCCTCTCTCCCTCTCACCCAACCCTCTCTCCCTCTCACCCCATCCTTCTCTCTCTCTCACCCCAAACCTCTCTCCCTCTCACCCCAACAGTCTCTCCCTCTCAGCCCAAACCTCCCACCCTCATACCCCAACTCACTCTCTCTCTCACCCCAACCCTCTCTCCCTCTCACCCCAAACCTCTCTCCCTCCCTTCCCCACTCTCTCACCCCAACTCTCCCTCCCTATCACCCCAAACCTCTCACCCAAAAGCTCTCTCACTCTCATCCGCACTCTCTCAGCCTCTCACACTAACTCTCTTTCACTCTCTCCCTTTCACAGGCAATCCATCTTTCACAATCCCTCTCACACGCTCGCTCTCACACTCAATCTCTTGCACACACAATCTCCCACGCACACACACCATCTCTCTCTCACACACACAATCTCTGTCTCTCACATGCACTCTCTCTCTGATCATCATCTTGGACCACACCCTCTCTGCCAACCCCACGCTTTCTCTCCCACCCCCCAAACTATCTCTGCACCATCCCACCCACCACCCCACCCTGTGCTCTCTCATTCCCATATTCTCTCCAGTTTTGGATGAGAGAGAGTTGTTGAGGGAGGACGGAGATCCCTTCTCTATCCGTTTCTCAGTCTCTATTTCTCTCTGCGAGTGTTTGATGGGGACAGTATGGAGGGAGCTTTACTCTGTATCTAACCCCGTGCTGTACCTGTCCTGGTAGAGTTTGATGGAGACAGTATCGAGGGAGCGTTACTCTATATCTAACCCCGTGCTGTAGCTGCGCTGGGTGTGTTTGATGGGCACAATATAGAGGGAGCTTTACTCTGTATCTAACCCCGTGCTGTACCTGTCCTGGGAGTGTTTGATGGGGACAGTGTAGGGGGAGCTTTACTCTGTATCTAACCCCGTGCTGTACCTGTCCTGGGAGTGTTTGATGGGCACAGTATAGAGGGAGCTTTACTGTGTATCTAACCCCGTGCTGTTCCTGTCCTGGGAGTGTTTAATGTGTACAGTATAGAGGGAGCTTTACTCTGTATCTATCCCCTTTCTGGACCTGTCCTGGGAGTGTTTAATGGGTACAGTATAGAGGGAGCTTTACTCTGTATCTATCCCCGTTCTCGACCTGTCCTGGGAGTGTTTAATGGGTACAGTATAGAGGGAGCTTACTCTGTATCTAACCCCGTGCTGTACCTGTGCTGGGAGTGCTTGATGGGGACAGTAGCGAGGGAACTTTACTCTGTATCTAACCACGTGCTGTACCTGTCCTGGGATTGTTTGATGGGCACAGTATCGAGGGAGCTTTACTCTGTCTCTAGTCCCTGCTGCATCATCTCTGAGAGTGTTTGTTGGCAACATTCTTGCCCAAAACAAAAACAATCCACAAATCAGGCCTAAAAAATTGAACATCAGTTTCCTTGTTTGATTCTCCCTGGTCTGTTCTGATTCTCTGATAGATTCCTCATGTTTACCCTCCACATGAGCAGTCATCCTAATCCCGTCTACCTGTCCTGCTCCCAACGCGGCATCCGACTACAATAAGGCCAGTGATACAGGAGCGTCTCAGTGAATGAGACAGGTGAGTCTTGAACCTGACCTGGGTGTATGTGAGTGACCCGGGTTAATCCGACACTCCAGGGACAGTTTAGACAGTTTGAGTGCATCGCAGCTTTGCCAGAATGAGACCTGGATTCCAAGGGTTAAATTGCAAAGTGAGATTGCACAAACTCGGGTTGTATTCCCTGAAATTTAGTAGCATCAGGGGTGACTTGATCAATTTGTCAAATCCTGAGAGGTACTGAGGGGGGAGATTAGGTTAATGTATGAGCTCTTGTCCTGAGTAACAAGCTTTGTGAGGCAACTTATCGAATCCTTTTTGAACAGACAAGTATCCTTCTGTCCATATTCTGTACATAATCAACCCCGAACCCCTCGATTAGATTCCAGTCTGTAACTCACTCCCGGGTAACTGTTATTCTATATATAAAACCCCCGAACCCCTCGATGAGATTCCAGTCTATAATCCACTCCCGTTAAGTTATTCTATGTATAAACCATTCCAAATCCCTCCATTAGATTCTGTTCTGTAACTCATACCCGGGTATCTGTTATTCAAAATATAAACCACCACGAACCCCTCAAATAGATTCCAGTCTGCACCTCACTCCCGGATATCTGTTATTCTATGTATAAACCACGCTAACCCTCTCTTTTAGATTCCAGTCTGTAAGTCACTCCCGGGTGTCTGTTATTCTATATATAAACCACCCCAAACCCCTCGATTAGATTCCAGTCTGTAACTCACTCCCGGGTAACTGTTATTCTGTATATAAACCACCCCAAACCCATCGATTTTTTTCCAGTCTGTAACTCACTCCCGGGTAACTGTTATTCTAAGTATAAACCCCCCGAAACCCTCGATGAGATTCCAGTCTGTAACTCAATCCCGCGAATCAATTATTCTACATATAAACCTCCCGAACCCCTCGATTAGATTCCAGTCTGCAACTCACTCCCGGGAATCAATTATTCTACATATAAACCCCCTGAACCCCTCGATTAGATTCCAGTCTGTAACTCAAGCCCGGGAATCTATTATTCTACATATAAACCCCCTGAACCCCTCGATTAGATTCCAGTCTGTAACTCACTATCGGGTATCTGTTATTCTATATTTAAACCCCATGAACCCCTCGATTAGATTCCACTCTGTAACTCAATCCCGGGAATCAATTATTCTACATATAAACCCCACAAACCCCTCGATTAGATTCCAGTCTGTAACTCCCTCTGGGGGAATCTCTAATTCTATATATTAACCCCCCAAACCCCTCGATTAGATTCCAGTCTGTAATTCACTCACAGGTATCTGTTGTTCTATATATAAACCACCCCAAACCTTTCGATTAGATTCCAGCCTGTAACTCACTCCCGGGTATCTGTTATTCTATATGTAAACCACCCCAAACCCCTCGATTTGATTCCAGTCTGTAACTCACTCGCAGGTATCTGTTGTTCTATATATAAACCACCACGAACACCTCAATTAGATTCCAGCCTGAAATTCACTCCCGGATATCTGTTATCCTGTATATAAACCACCCCAAACCCCTCGATTTGATTCCAGTCTGTAACTCACTCGCGGGAATCTGTTATCCTGTATATAAACCACCATAAAACCTTCGATTTGATTCCAGTCTAACTCACTCTTGGTTATCTGTGATTCAATATTTAAACCCCCTGAACACCTCGATTTGATTCCAGTCTGTAACTCATTCTCACCTATCTGATTATCTATATTTAAACCATCCCGAAAACCTTTGTTAGATTCGAATCTGTAACTCACTCCTGGGTATCTGTTAGCCTATATAAAAACACCCCACACTCCTCAATTAGAATCCAGTCTGTAACTTACTCCCGGGTATCTGTTATTCTATATATAAACCACCCCGAACCCCTCGATTAGATTCCAGTCTGTAACTCACTCCCGGGTAACTGTTATTCTATATATAATCCACCCCGAACCCCTCGATTAGAATCCAGTCTGTGACTCACTCCCGGGCGTTTGTTATTCTATATATAATCCACCGCGAACCCCTCAATTAGATTCCAGTCAGTAACTCACTCCCGGGTAACTGTTATTCTATATATAATCCACCCCGAACCCCTCGATTAGATTCCAGTCTGTAACTCACTCCCGGGTATCTGTTATTCTATATATAATCCACCCCGAACACCTCGATTAGATTCCAGTCTGTAACTCACTCCCGGGAATTTTTTATTCTGTATATAAACCGCCCCGAACCCCTCGATTAGATTCCAGTCTGTAACTAACTCCCGGGTATCTGTTATTCTATATATAAACCACCCCGAACCCCTCGATTAGATTCCAGTCTGTAACTCAATCCTTGGTATCTATTATTCCATATATAAACCCCACAAAACCCTCGATTAGATTCCAGTCTGCAACTCACTCCCGGGTATCTATTATTCTATATATAAACCACACAAACGCCTCGATTAGATTCCAGCACTTCCACATCACAAGTTGAGGAAGGGGTCTCCCCCCATTTTAAAGTTGGTTAAAGGCTCTCCCGCCAAATTTAAGATGGAGAAGGGATGTCTCACAGGATATTGTTCTTTACACTCAATAATGTTAACACATTTTTGAACATTTTCAGTTTCCCCCTACACTTTCTCTTTCTTTCATCCTGTCTCGTTCCTTCTCTCCCTCTCCCATCCCATCTCTCTGCCACTCTATACATTTCTCTGTTTCTCTAACTCACCCCATATCTTTACCCTACACTCGCTCCCCTCTCTTCATCTCTCTCTCTCAACTCATCACTTATTTATCGCTTGATCTCCTCTCTCTATCTCACTCGCTTCCCCAGCTCTCTTTCCCTCTCTCCCTGCCTCTCTTCCTCTGAGAATCTAGTCTACAAACACCAGGCAGCCATTTTAGGTTTGTTCACAGTGGCCATTTTATGTCCCCACAGCACTGGGACACTTAGGACAGAGTTGACTCATGTAACATTAGTATTTTAACCGTGACAGAGACACAGGTATGGAGACATAAATTCCATGTGTATTCCCTGGAATATTGAAGGATCCGGGCGTTCAGTCCCACACTTTGCTGTTGTGAATTTGAATTCTGAATTTTCTAAAACTGAATCTGGAAGTAAAAACCCCCGGGATGGAATGATTGACATTCTTTCTGCTGCTGCAAAGCCCGTGTCTGTGTCTGTTTCTCAGTATTTATTAACAATTTAAGATAATAGTTTAGAATGCCACAAGTTTGCCATAATGTCTGGAAAGAGGGTTGAAACAGAGGGGCTGAGACAGTAAAACAAGAGGAGTGGGTGTGAATAGACACAGGATCTGGGGGTCTCCAATGTGTAGAATCTGCCCAGCTCCCAGTCACATCTTTTAGAAAAGGCCGAATTGCGAAAATGAATCCAGGGACAGTGAAGCAAGTGACTCACTAACAATGAGAGCATTTTAAACATTCATTCTTTCACTGCAAAGCGCTCAGTCTTTCTGAGGTTCTGAAGGGGTCGGGGGTCTTCACTGTCTTAGTCCCTCTCCAACTTGCTGCCTCTCTCTCTCTCTGTGTAAATATTGCCCCATTTAAAAAGTGCTGAGCAGAGCTGGCTGTACCTTGTGTGATCTTGCTGTGCACATTTCCCTGCAGTGTTTCATGCTGTGCCTGTTTCATCTGAAACCTGAGGCTGTTTAGAAGCTTGTTATAATTCCAAAATAAGACAGGGAGTTTAGCACCTTCTGGAGACTGATGGGTGGACAAGGGGAACCATTTTAATTCAGTTTACGCAGCTTCTGTGTGTGGATTTCTCTCTCTCTCTCTCCATCCTCCTGATCTTGCTGTGCCCAAAGGGACCTGTGGCCTTTCCCCACATGAGAGAGAGAGAAAGGAGAGGTCAGGGGAAAGAGGGGGAGAGATAACAAAACAGAGCGGAGTTGGTGTGGGTAGGTGAGAAGACACAGGGTCCGGGGGGAGAGAGAGAGGGCTCCTCGTGTGCAGTCACTGCCCAGCTCCCAGTCAGGGCCTTCCAGAAAGTGGGATTTGACCCCAACTGAAATCCCGAGGCAGTGATTTGAAAATGTCTCCTGAGAGAATCCAGCTGCTCCCCAGTTTGAGTTTCAGCCCTTTCAGGGGGTTGTGGTGGTGGGGAGGGAGGGAACTGAGGGGATGGCCCCCAGACTGGGGAATTCTCACGGGGAAGGCGGGGAGAGAGAGGCTTTCACAGCAGGTGTGGAGATAGGGAATGTCATGGGATCCTGCTGTGTAAAAAATAAAACACAGGCCACCAGCCTTTCCTGAACTGCATCAGTGACCACACTTGATAGAAATGGGTTCATGGAGGGTGAAGCAGTCGGAGAGGGAGAGGGAGATGGAGAGGGAGAGGGAGGGAGAGAGAGAGAGAGAGACAGAGGGAGAGGGAGAGGGCCTGAAATGAGAACCCGGAGCCCGTGCGAATGCTTCTTCTCACCCCCAGAGTCATGTCGGTGTGTGTTAGACAGGCCGGGCCACGGGCTTTCCTGGGTTAAATGGAAGGGGCAGCAGCCATTTCAATTGAGGTTAATGTAGATCTGAGGGTGCGGGCTGGTGGTGAGGGTGGGGCGAGAGCAGCCCCCAGTCTCTGTCTCTCCAGCTTGTTCCCTCTCTCCCTCTCTCTCTCCAGCCAATTCTGCCCATAATTCATCTTTCAATAAAATGTATAAGAAAACCAATGTAATTTGTTGTTACTTTAATTGGGGGTGGGGGAGGGTGTTGGGGGTGGAGAGAGAGGGGATGAGGCCCATTCCCCACTCACTGTCCCGCTATCCTCAGCCAATACATTTTTAACTGGTCATGAGCAGGTGGGGAGTGGGATCTTGCTGTGTACACATGGTCTCCAACCCCCACCGCCCTGTTCCTTGCCCCCCGCAACAGTGACCACACTTTCAAAATAAAGGGGGCAGAGAAAGAGGAGAGTGCGGAGGAAGGGGTGATGCGGGCAGAGAGAGAGGAGGTTGCAGAGGGAGGGTTGATGGGGGCAGAGAGAGAGGTGGGTGCGGAGGGTGGGGTGATGGGGGCAGAGAGAGAGGAGGTTGCGGAGGGAGGGTTCATGGGGGCAGAGAGAGAGGTGGGTGCGGAGGGAGGGGTGATGGGGGCAGAGAGAGAGGTGGTTGCGGAGGGAGGGGTGATGGGGCAGAGAGAGTGGTGGGTGCGGAGGGACGGGTGATGGGGGCAGTGAGAGAGGAGGGTGCGGTGGGAGGGGTGATGGGTGCAGAGAGAGAGGTGTGTGCGGAGGGAGGGGTGATGGGGGCAGCGAGAGAGGTGGGTGCAGAGGGAGGAGTGATGAGGGCAGAGAGAGGTGGGTGCGGAGGGAGGGGTGATGGGGGCAGAGAAGAGGTGGGTGCGGAGGGAGGGCTGAATGGGGCAGAGAGAGAGGTGGGTGCAGAGGGAGGAGTGATGGGGGCAGAGAGAGAGAAAGAGGAACAGATTGAGGGAGACTTCGACAGAGAGGGGGTGGGGGTGTTGGGGGCTCGGAGGCAGGGGAAGGAGACACAGGGTCTGGGGGTGTCCCCCTCCATTGTGTGACTGCTCGTGGGATCCTGCTGTGCAGAATTGCTTTAGTTGCAACTCTAATAACTATTTGATTGACTGGGGGATGTGATTGTGGAACTATAAATGTAAAAGATGGCCAGTGTGGTGTGGATTTTTGTCGATGGTGAGACAGGAGCTTTCCAGAGTGCCCTTTCTATCCAGCACTCACAGGGGCGTGGAATTAAAAAGGCCGGAACTTGTATCCGGGTCTAATTCACCAAGAGCACAGGGCCCGTGTCTGAGAGCAATTCATGTCACGGTGAAAGGTAAAGACCCAGCAGCCAATTTAATTCACTTCACCGATCTCTGACTGTCAAATTCTCAGTCTCCTCTCTCCCCCTCGGTCTCTCCAATGGGGGAAGTGAGAGAGAGAGAGAAAGGGGGGAGTGAGTGAGGTGAAAAAGAGGGGCTGAGAAAGTAAAACAAGAGGAGGGGGTGGTGAATAGACACAGGATCTGGGGGTCTCCAATGTGTAGACTCTGCCCAGCTCCCAGTCACATCTTTTAGAAAAGGCTGAATTGTGAAAATGAATCCAGGGACAGTGAAGCAAGTGACTCACTAACAATGAGAGCATTTTAAACATTCATTCTTTCACTGCAAAGCGCTCAGTCTTTCTGAGGTTCTGAAGGGTTCGGGGGTCTTCACTGTCTTAGTCCCTCTCCAGCTTGCTGCCTCTCTCTCTCTGTGTAAATATTGCCCCATTTAAAAGACATTTCCAGACATTATGGCAAACTTGTGGCATTCTAAACTATTATATTAAATTGTTAATAAATACTGAGAAACAGACACAGACACGGGCTTTGCAGCAGCAGAAAGAATGTCAATCATTCCATCCCGGGGGTTTTTACTTCCAGATTCAGTTTTAGAAAATTCAGAATTCAAATTCACAACAGCAAAGTGTGGGACTGAAGGCCCGGATCCTTCAATATTCCAGGGAATACACGTGGAATTTCTGTCTCCATACCTGTGTCTCTGTCACGTTTAAAATACTAATGTTACATGAGTCAACTCTGTCCTAAGTGTCCCAGTGCTGTGGGGACATAAAATGGCCACTGTGAACAAACCTAAAATGTCTGCCTGGTGTTTGTAGACTAGATTCTCAGAGGAAGAGAGGCAGGGAGAGAGGGAAAGAAAGCTGGGTAAGCGAGTGGGATAGAGTGAGGGTTGAAACAGAGGAGCTGAGGTAGCAAAACAAGAGTTGGGAGTGTGAATACACACAGGATCTGGGGGTCTCCAATTTGTAGAATCTGCCCAGCTCCAAGTCACATCTTTTAGAAAAGTCTGAATTGCGAAAATGAATCCAGGGACAGTGAAGCAAGTGACTCACTAAGAATGAGAGCATTTTAAACATTCATTCTTTCACTGCAAAGCGCTCAGTCTTTCTGAGGTTCTGAAGGGGTCGGGGGTCTTCACTGTCTTAGTACCTCTCCAACTTGCTGCCTCTCTCTGTGTAAATATTGCCCCATTTAAAAAGTGCTGAGCAGAGGTGGCTGCACCCTGTGGGATCTTGCTGTGCACAAATTCCCTGCAGTGTTTCATACTGTGCCACAACCAGTTAATTTATTAAAAATGTGCTGATTGGCCTCATTTCCTGTCCCTCAGGTGCCCTTTACCAAGTCCTAACTGTGAGAGTGTGTAAAAGTTTGTGCTAATTCCTGAATAATGCTGGTGTTTTAGGCAGGGCGATGACTTGGGAGGTGGAACAGTCATTTGAATTCAGTCTCTCTAGGATGTGTCACAGCAGGTATGGAGATAGGGAAAGTCATGGGATCCTGCTGTGTAAAAAAATAAAACGAAGAGGCCGCCAGCCTTTCCTGAACTGCATCAGTGACCACACTTGATAGAAATGGGTTCATGGAGGGTGAAGCAGTCAGACACAGAGATAGAGGGAGAGGGAGAGGGAGAGGGCCTGAAATGAGAACCCGGAGCCTGTGCGAAGGCTTCTTCTCACCCCCAGAGTCATGTCGGTGTGTGTTAGACAGGCCTGGCCACGGGCTTTCCTGGGTTAAATGGAAGGGGCAGCAGCCATTTCAATTGAGTTTAATGTAGATCTGAGGGTGCGGGCTGGTGGTGAGGGTGGGGAGAGAGCTGCCCCCAGTCTCTGTCTCTCCAGCTTGTTCCCTCTCACCCTCTCTCTCTCCAGCCAATTCTGTCCATAATTCATCTTTCAATAAAATGTATAAAAACACCAATGTAATTTCTCGTTACTTTAATTGGGGGTTGGGGAGGTTGTTGGGGGGGGGGAGAGAGAGGGGATGAGGCCCATTCCCCACTCACTGTCCCGCTATCCTCAGCCAATACATTTTTAACTGGTCATGAGCAGTTGGGTAGTGGGATCTTGCTGTGTACACATGGTCTCCACCCCCCCCCCCGCCCTGTTCCTTGCCCCCCCCCAACAGTGACCATGCTTTCAAAATAAAGGGGGCAGAGAAAGAGGAGAGTGCGGAGGGTGGGTTGATGAGGGCAGAGAGAGAGGAGGGAGGGTTGATGGGGGCAGAGAGATAGGTTGGTGCAGAGGGAGGGTTGATGGTGGCAGAGAGAGAGGTGGGTGTGGAGGGTGGGGTGATTGGGGCAGAGAGAGAGGTGGGTGCGGAGGGAGGGGTAATGGGGGCAGAGAGAGAGGAGGTTGTGGAGGGAGGGTTGATGGGGACAGAGAGAGAGAAAGAGGAACAGATTGAGGGAGACTTCGACAGAGAGGGGGTGGGGGTGTTGGGGGCTCGGGGGCTGGGGAAGGAGACATAGGGTCTGGGGGTGTCCCCCTCCATTGTGTGACTGCTCGTGGGATCCTGCTGTGCAGAATTGCCTTAGTTGCAACTCTAATAACTATTTGATTGACTGGGGGATGTGATTGTGGAACTATAAATGTAAAAGATGGCCAGTGTGGTGTGGATTTTGTCGATGGTGAGACAGGAGCTTTCCAGAGTGCCCTTTCTATCCAGCACTCACAGGGGCGTGGGATTAAAAAGGCCGGAACTTGTACCCGGGTCTAATTCACCAAGAGCACAGGGCCCGTGTCTGAGAGCAATTCATGTCACGGTGAAAGGTAAAGGCCCGGCAGCCAATTTAATTCACTTCACCGATCTCTGACTGTCAAATTCTCAGTCTCCTCTCTCCCCCTCGGTCTCTCCAATGGGGGAAGAGAGAGAGAGAGAGAAAGGGGGGAGTGAGTGTGGTGAAACAGAGGGGCTGAGATAGTAAAACAAGAGGAGGGGGTGGTGAATAGACACAGGATCTGGGGGTCTCCAATGTGTAGAATCTGCCCAGCTCCCAGTCACATTTTTTAGAAAAGGCCGAATTGCGAAAATGAATCCAGGGACAGTGAAGCAAGTGACTCACTAACAATGAGAGCATTTTAAACATTCATTCTTTCACTGCAAAGCGCTCAGTCTTTCTGAGGTTCTGAAGGGGTCGGGGGTCTTCACTGTCTTAGTCCCTCTCCAACTTGCTGCCTCTCTCTCTCTGTGTAACTATTGCCCCATTTAAAAAGTGCTGAGCAGAGCTGGCTGCACCCTGTGGGATCTTGCTGTGCACAAATTGCCTGCAGTGTTTCATACTCTGCCACAACCAGTTAATTTATTAAAAATGTGCTGATTGGACTCATTTCCTGTCCCTCAGAAGCCCTTTACCAAGTCCTAACTGTGAGAGTGTGTAAAAGTTTGTGCTAATTCCTGAATAATGCTGGTGTTTTAGGCAGGGCGATGAATTGGGAGGTGGAACAGTCATTTGAATTCAGTCTCTCTAGGATGTGTCCCTACGTTACAACAGAGAGAGAGGGGGGAGATTGAGGGAAACAGGAAAAGACAGTGACACAGAGGCAGGGGGTTGAGGGTGAGGAAGAGACACAGGGTCTGGGGGGGGTTAGGGGAGGGTCTCCAGTGTGGAGTCAGTGCCCAGCTCCCAGTCTCTGCAGAAAAGCCTCAGTCACACCCTCCCGGGGACGCCTGGTTTGTAAAAATCGATGCTGGGACGGAGATTTCAAAAAGTCTCCCCCAGGAAGCAGCAGCTTGTTCCCGGTTTGAAGGGAAGGAGTTTAGGCCTTTCTGGGGATGTGTCCGGACTCAGAGCACACATGGTGCCCGGGGTGGGGGGGAGAGGGGGAAGAGGGAGGGTTACAGCAGGCATGAGGTTGGGGAAGGAAATGTGTCTCCCTGTTCCCATCCGGATAGCATTACATTGCTGCCTGTGGGATCCCCCTGTGCAGAAACGGCCTGCAGCTTTTCCTGAACTGCAACAGCCAACACACGACGTTTCTGGGGGAGGGGGTGGCATTTCCCTGTCTCTGTCACTCCAGCTTTCCCTCTCCCTCTCTCTTTCCAGACAGGACCCCTTGCTGATCCTGTCCATTGAATGTTAATAACAACACAGTACCCCTTGCTGCTCCTGTCCACTGAGGGTTAATCCCAGGACAGACATGGTCTCAACAAGGGCCTGTCTTTATTTTTGGCTTAATAATAAATTTATATTTCTTTCCCCTGTTGGTTGTGTTACTCCAGTTCCAAACCCTGATCTCACACAAACCCCCAAAACACTGGCAGTAATCGCAGTCCCCAAACCTCTCTCCCTCTCACCCCAACCCTCTCTCCCTCTCACCCCAACCCACTCACCCTCTCACCCCAACCCACTCTCCCTCTCACCCCAACCCACTCCCCCTCTCACCCCAACCCACTCTCCCTCTCACCCCAACCCACTCTCCCTCTCACCCCAACCCACTCTCCCTCTCACCCCAACCCACTCTCCCTCTCACCCCAACCCACTCTCCCTCACACCCCAACCCACTCTCCCTCTCACCCCAACCCACTCTCCCTCTCACCCCAACCCACTCTCCCTCTCACCCCAACACTCTCTCCATCTCACCCCAACATAATCTACCTCTCACCCTAACACTCTGTCCCTCTCACCCCAATATTCTCTCCCTCTCACCCCAACCCTCATTCCCTCTCACTCCAACCCTCTCTACCTCTCAACACACCCCATTCACCCTCTCACACCAACCAACTCACCATCTCATCCCCACTCTCTCTCCCTCTCACTCCAACACTCTCTCCCTCTCACCCCAACACTGTCTCCCTCTCACCCCAACACTGTCTCCCTCTCACCCCAACACTGTCTCCCTCTCACCCCAACACTGTCTCCCTCTCACCCCAACACTGTCTCCCTCTCACCGCAACACTGTCTCCCTCTCACCGCAACACTGTCTCCCTCTCACCCCAACACTGTCTCCCTCTCACCCCAACACTGTCTCCCTCTCACCCCAACACTGTCTCCCTCTCACCCCAACACTGTCTCCCTCTCACCCCAACACTGTCTCCCTCTCACCCCAACACTGTCTCCCTCTCACCCCAACACTGTCTCCCTCTCACCCCAACATTATCTCCCTCTCACCCCAACTCTCTCTCCCAATCTCCCCAATTCTCTCTCCCTATCACTCCCACCCACTCTACCTCCTACCCCAACACTCTCTCCCTATCACCCCGAACCACTCACCCAAAAGCTCTCTCACTCTCATCCCCACTCTCTCACCCTCTCCACCCAACTCTCTCTCACTCTCACCAACTCCTCATTCCCTCTTACACCAACCCTCTCTCCCTCTCACCCAACCCTCTCTCCCTCTCACCCCATCCTTCTCTCCCTCTCACCCCAAACCTCTCTCCCTCTCACCCCATCGTTCTCTCCCTCTCACCCCAACACTCTCTCCCTCTCACCCCAACTCTCTCAACCTCACAGCACAACCCTCTCTAACTCTCACCAAAACTCTCTCCCACTCACCCCAAACTTCTCTCCCTCTCAATGCAACCCTCTCTCCCTCTCACCACAACCCGCTCTCCCACTTACCCCAACTCTCTCTCCCTCTCACCCCAACAGTCTCTCCCTCTCACTCCAAACCTCCCACCCTCATACCCCAACTCACTCTCTCTCTCACCCCAACCCTCTCTCCCTCTCACCCCTAACCTCTCTTCCTCCCTTCCCCACTCTCTCACCCCAACTCTCCCTCCCTATCACTCCAAACCTCTCACCCAAAAGCTCTCTCACTCTCATTCGCACTCTCTCACCCTCTCACTCAAACTCTCTCTCACTCTCTCCCTTTCACAAGCAATCGCTCTTTCACAATCCCTCTCACATGCTCGCTCTCACACTCTATCTCTTGCACGCACAATCTCCCATGCACACACACCATCTCTCTCTCACACACACAATCTCTGTCTCTCACATGCACTCTCTCTCTGATCATCATCTTGGCCCACACCCTCTCTGCCAACCCCACGCTTTCTCTCCCACCCCCCAAACTATCTCTGCACCATCGCACCCACCACCACCCCCCGTGCTCTCTCATTCCCATATTCTCTCCAGTTAATGATGAGAGAGAGTTGGTGAGGGAGGATGGAGATCCTTTCTTAACCCGTATCTCAGTCTCTATTTCTCTCTGCGAGTGTTTGATGGGAACAGTATGGAGGGAGATTAATTCTATATTTAACCCTGTGCTGTACCTGTCCTGGGAGTGTTAGTTGGGGACAGTATAGAGGGAGCTTTACTCTGTATCTAACCCCGTGCTGTACCTGTCCTGGGAGTGTTTGATGGGGACAGTATCGAGTGACCTTTACTCTGTTTCTAACCCCGTGCTGTACCTGTCCTGGGAGTGTTTGATGGGCACAGTATAGAGGGAGCTTTACTCTGTATCTAACTCCGTGCTGTACCTGTCCTGGGAGTGTTTGATGGGCACAGTATAGAGGGAGCTTTACTCTGTATCTAACCCTGTACTGTATCTGTCCTGGAAGTGTTTGATGGGGACAGTGTAGAGGGAGCTTTACTCTGTATCTAACCCTTGCTGTACCTGTCCTGGGAATGTTTGATGGGGACAGTGTAGAGGGAGCTTTACTCTGTATCTAACGCTGTGCTGTACCTGCCCTGGGAGTGTTTGATGGGGACGGTGTAGATGGAGCTTTACTCTGTATCTAACCCCGTGCTGAACCAGTCCTGGGAGTGTTTGATGGGGACAGGTTAGAGGGAAATTTACTCTGTATCTAACCCCGTGCTGTACCTGTCCTGGGAGTGTTTGATGGGGACAGTATCGAGTGACCTTTACTCTGTATCTAACCCCGTGCTGTACCTGTCCTGGGAGTGTTTGATGGGGACAGTATCGAGTGACCTTTACTCTGTTTCTAACCCCGTGCTGTACCTGTCCTGGGAGTGTTTGATTGGGACAATATCGAGGGAGCTTTACTCTGTATCTAACCCCGTGCTGCACCTGTCCTGGGAGTGTTTGATGGTTACAGTATCAAGGGAGCTTTACTCTGTATCTAACCCCGTGCTGTACTTGACCTGGGAGTGTTTGATGGGGACAGTGTAGAGGGAGCTTTATTCTGTATCTAACCCCGTGCTATACCTACCCTTGGAGTGCATGATGGCCACAGTGTAGCGGGAGCTTTACTCTGTATCTAACGCCGTGCGGTACCTGTCCTGGGAGTGTTTGATGGGGACAGTATCGAGGGAGCTTTACTCTGTCTCTAGCCCCTGCTGCATCATCTCTGGGAATGTTTGTTGGCAACATTCTCGCCCAAAACAATAACAATCCACAAATCAGGCCTAATGAATTGAACATCAGTTTCCTTGTTTGATTCTCCCTGATCTGTTCTGATTCTCTGATAGATTCCTCATGTTTACCCTCCACATGAGCAGTCATCCTAATCCCGTCTACCTGTCCTGCTCTCAACGCGGCATCCGACTACAATAAGGCCAGTGATACAGGAGCGTCTCAGTGAGTGAGACAGGTGAGTCTTGAACCTGACCTGGGTGTATGTGAGTGACCCGGGTTAATCCGACACTCCAGGGACAGTTTAGACAGTTCGAGTGCATCACAGCTTTGTCAGAATGAGACCTGGATTCCAAGGGTTAAATTGCAAAGTGAGATTGCACAAACTCGGGTTGTATTCCCTGAAATTTAATAGCATCAGGGGTGACTTGATCAAATGGTCAAATCCTATTGATGTTCCCTGTATGTTGCAAAGTTATTCTGTTAATTTTCATCCCACAGAGTCAAAATTTCTGCGATTCTGTGTCTGAGTCATAACTTCAAATAGTTCAGATTCACTGTTTAAAATAAGCAGTCACTTTTCTGTGGTGGTTTTTGAGATTGAGTATGGATCTCACAATCTGTCAGTGGAAGGGAGTTTCTACAGAGATAGGAAATGGGATTGATGAATAAAGGTGCAGGATTTTGCTCACTGCATTAGATTGTGTCTGTTGCAGTTTCCCAGGAGTTTACATTTTCATGAGAAAGGGATGATTATCCAATGTCAACAATTCAATTTCTTCAGACAAGTGAAAACGCAAGAGAAAGACGGAATATACCAACACTCTAACAAACAGGCAACTGTATGAGAAAGGTTTCAATTCTCTGCATGTTTTACTGTGAATTCCTGAGCTAAAGATTGAAATAAACAGGAGTTTAAATCTCACACTGGGATGCCGTACAATTTCAGTCCTGTTATCCCAAAATTAAAAATAAAAATCTACAATTAAAAATTTCTTGGAAAGAGCAGAGGTAATTTGACTCTGTATCGAACCCCATACTGTATTTGGGTTGGGAGTGTTTGATGAACAGTGTAGTCAAAGCTTTAGTTTGAAACAATCTTCTGCAAACGGCAACTGATGCAAAGTCTCTTGTTCATGTTTCAATCTGAGGTTGATAGATTTTTGTTAGAAGAAGGTGTAAAGAGATATGTAGTTAGATCAGGGATCAGTCAGGATCTCATTGAATGTCGGAAACAGTGTGCGGGGAGAAATGGAATCTTCCTCTTCCAATGTACTATGATAACTATCCTTCCTTCCATCTCTGTCTCTCGGTCTCCCTCTCGATGTGAGTCTCTCTCTTCTCCTCTCTCTCTCTCTCTTCCTCTCTCTCAGAATCTATATAAATGACACAAACACCAGTCAGCCTTTTAGGTTTGTTCACTGAGGCCATATTATGTCCCCACAGCACTGGGACATTTCTGACAGAGTTGACTCCTCAGGAATGTGACATTGGCACTATATATAAACCCACCAAACACCTCTATTAGATTCCAGTCTGTAACTCCCTCCCGGGTGTCTGTTATTACATATATAAACTACCCCGAACCCCTCGATTAGATTCCAGTCTGTAACTCACTCCCGGGTGTCTGTTATTACATATATAAACTACCCCGAACCCCTCGATTAGATTCCAGTCTGTAACTCACTCCCGGGTATGTTATTCTGTATATAAATCCCCAAAATCCCTCGATTAGATTCCATGGATAAACGATATGACAGGACAATGTTGTTTATACCCAGGCACGTTGAAAAATATTTGGAGCTTTACCATTTTCTCCAGCTGATGAACTTTTAATTTGAACACTGTATTTATTTTGAAATCTAATTCAAAGGAGAATGAGGCTTTTTAACCTAATAACTTAAGTGTTGAGGGAGCTTTACTCTGTATCAAACCCCATGCTGTACCTGTTCTGGCAGCGTTTGATGGGGACAATTTAATAACAACTTTAATTCCTATCTAACCCCACGCTGTCCAATAACGGATGCAGATTCAGATAAATCGGATGTTTCATTTCTGTACCACTTTCTGTATCTTGAAGCTTCTATTTGGAGCTGGAAATCTGTCAGTTGATGAATGTTGTCTTGAAAATTTCACCCTGAATAGTGTGAGCCTTAGTATTGTGGAAACGTGTGAAGAAAGTGTTTGCATTCACACATTCCTACATTGTCAAATGTAAGTTAGCTTTGAAACAATAGGATGTAGGGCCAGGGAGTCTGAATGGGCATCAGGATTTGGTTGATTAAAGAGTGAATTTTAATGATGTCCTTTGAAGAAGCCGTTTATTGTAAATATCCCGAGACAATGAAATGCTTCAAAGGAAATATCCCGAGAGAGAGAAATGGTTCCCCAATGTCTGAAACACTTTCCCAAGTCTTCAGAGACATGAAGGGGGCAGAGATATTGTAAGATACAGATCATGAGATACCAGTGAATCACAGAATTGAAGTTGTGGGGCCCTCTCCTGTTTCTGAATGTCAGTTTTGATGTTTAACTCTGTGAAACTTGGCTAATGATTCAGAAAGCAGAAAGTTCCAATCCAATCTGTAACCTGCACTGCAAATTCCAAAGAGATATGTACACCTTAAGTGAATGGGTGAAATAGTGAAAGATGGATTTCATTGTAGGCAAATGTGTGGCTGCCCACTTTAAAAAGGATGGAACAGGTTAACTTATAAATGGTGAAAAGCTGCAAACAGTGAGGGTCCAAAGAGTCCCTATCTATTTGTGTCAAGACTAAGAAAACATCAAATAGTTCCAGTTAAATTTGATATTTGGGATAAAGCTGGTTAAAAACTCACACTACCCATTCCATGAATCAGCCTCTGTAACCTGCACTTCAGCACATCACAAGAAAAATGATATTTTCAACTGTTCTTGATTCCAGTCTGTTACTCAATCCCGGGTATCTATTATTCTATATATAAACCCCCTGCACCCCTGAATTAGATTCCAGCCTGTAACTCAATCCCGGGTATCTATTATTCTCTATATAAACCCACTGATTCCCTCTATTAGATTCCAGGCTGTAACTCACTCCCGCATATCTATTATTCTATATATAAACCCACTGAACCCCTCGATTAGATTGCAGTCTGTAACTCAATCCCGGGTATCGATTATTCTATATATAAACTCCCCGAACCCCTCGATTAGATTGCAGTCTGTAACTCAATCCCGGGTATCTATTATTCTATATATAAACCCCCCCCGAACCCCTGGATTAGATTGCCATCTGTAACTCAATCCCGGGTATCTATGATTCTATATATAAACCCCCTGAACCCCTCGATTAGATTCCAGTCTGTAACTCAATCCCGGGTATCTATTATTCTATATATAAACCCCCTGAACCCCTCAATTAGATTCCAGCCTGTAACTCAATCCCGGGTATCTATTATTCTATATATAAAGCCCCTGAACCCTTCGATTAGATTCCAGTCTGTAACTCAATCCCGGGTATCGATTATTCTATATATAAACTCCCTGCACCCTTTAATTAAATTCCAGCCTGTAACTCAATCCCGGGTGTCTATGATTCGATATATAAACCCCCTGAACCCCTCGATTAGATTCCAGTCTGTAACTCACTCCCGGGTATCTATTATTCTATGTATAAAACCCCTGCACCCTTCAATTAGATACCAGTCTGTAACTCTCTCCCGTTATCTATTATTCTATATATAAACCCCTCAATCCCCTCGCTGAGATTCCGTTCTGTAACTCACTCCCGGATATCTTTTATTCGATATATATTATATCTACATGATTTATATATAAACCACCCCGAACCCCTCGATTAAATTTCAGCCTGTAACTGACTCCCGGGCATCTGTTATTCTATATATGAACCACCCCAAACCCCTCCATTAGATTCCAGTCTGTAACTCACTGCCGGGTGACTGTTATTCTATATATAAACTACCACGAACCCCTCCGTTAGATTCCAGTCTGTAGCTCACTGCCGGGTGACTGTTATTCTATATATAAACTACCACGAACCCCTCCGTTAGATTCCAGTCTGTAACTCACTGCCGGGTGTCTGTTATTCTATATAGAAACCACCCCAAACCCCTCCATTAGATTCCAGTCTGTAACTCACTCCCGGGTATCTGTTATTCTATATATAAACCCCCTGAACCCCTCGATTAGATTCCAGTCTGTAAGTCAATCCTTGGTATCTATTATTCTGTATATAAACCCCCTGACACCTCGATTAGATTCCCACCTGTAACTTACTCCCGGGTAATTATTATAATATATATAAACCCCCTGAACACCTCAATTAGATTCCAGTCTGTAACTCAATCCTTGGTATCTATTATTCTATATGTAAACCCCACAAACCCCTCGATTAGATTCCAGTCTGTGACTGACTCCTGGGTATCCATTATTCTATATACAAACCCCACAAACCCCTCGATTAGATTCCAGCACTTCCACATCACAAGTTGAGGAAGAGGTCTCCCCCCATTTTAAAGATGGTGAAAGGATCTCCCTCCAATTTAAAGATGGAGAAGGGATGTCTCACAGGATATTGTTCTTTACACTCAATAATGTTAACTAATTTCTGAACATTTTCAGTTTCCCCCTACACTTTCTCTTTCTCTCACCGTCATTTTCATTCTCTCCCTCTTCCACCCCATCTCTCTGCCACTCTACCACATTTCTCTGTTTCTCTCTCTCACCCCATCACTTTACCCTAAACTCGCTCCCCTCCCTTCACCTCTCTCTCTCTCACCTCATCCCTTTTCCTTTCATTTTATCTCTTCTCTCTATCTCACTCACTCGCCCCAGCTCTCTTTCTCTCTCACCCTGTCTCTCCGTCGTTCTGTCTCTCTATCTCTCATTCCGGCTATCTCTCCCTCTCGCTCACTCCTTTCCTCCGTTGCTCTGCTCCTCTCTCTGTCGCCCCCATCTCTCTCCCTCTCGCCTTGTCTCTCTTTCTATCTCTGTACCTCTTTCATCCCATCTATCTCGCCCTCTCTCTCTCTCTCTCTCTCTCTCTCCCTCTCCCAGCTTCTTTTGAGCCAAAATTGGATATAAAGCTGAATGGAATATTTTTTCAGGGTCTCGAGAATAGGCAGACGAGTCAGACCAGCGAAATGTGGATACAGAATTGGCTGATGGATAGGAAACAGAGAGTTCACGGATATTTTTCCGGCTGGGTGTAGGATTGTAGTGGAGTTTCACTGGGGTCAGTATTGGAACCCTGGATTTCCCTGCTGTATATAAATGATTGAGATATTGGTGTGCAGGGGACCATTTCAGAGTTTGTGGATTGCACAAAACTTGGGGAATGATAAACAGAGAGGGGGACAGTGTAGAGCTTCAAAAGGACATTGACAAGTTGGGAGAGTGGGCAGATAGGTGGCCAATGATGTTCCTGGGCCTGTTTGATGGGACAGAGCAGAGGGAATGTTACACTCTATCGAACCCCATACTGTATTTGGTTTGGGTGTGTTTGTTGAACAGTGTGGATGAAGCTTTACACTGGAATTTAGGTGAGGTTGTGATTTGATGAAATATTTCATTGTATTTCATTGAGGTGTGTGACAAAGAGGAGATTAAAAATCTGAAATCTGAAGCTGTTTAAAAGCTTGTTATAATTGCTAAATAAGACAGGTGGGGAGACAGTGCGATGAAGTGGAATCTGTTCAATCAGATTCACAGGGGCCATTACTGTTCAGTTTACTGAGATTCTGACTTTAGTTTTACCTGTGTGATTTTCTGTGTCTTTCTCCCTCCAGCTTTTCTCTCTCCCTCTCTCTCTCTCTCCAGCTGTCTTTGTGCCCATTTTAAACTTTAATCAACAAAAACTGACCAGAAAAAGCAATGTGATTTGTCATTATTTGAAATGGGGAGACAGGAACATTTCATCTCTCATTTCAATGCAGAGCACATGAGACAGGGGGAAGGAAAATAGAAAGATGGAGAGAGAGAAAACGAGCGAGAAAGAGGGATGCAGAAAGAGAGGACAGGGACAAGGGCCTAGATAGGAGCATCCATCTTTACCCTGAATGTGAGAGACGGGAGCAGAGAGAGAAAAGGGAGGGAGTGATTGAAACAGGGAGAGAGAGGGAGGCCGACGGGAGTGGAGGTGTAAAAACAGGAGGGTGTGTGGGAAAGAGAGACAGGGTCTGATGGTCTCCAGTGTGTAGTCACAAGCCACCTCCACTCACATCCTCTGAGATAGAATGAGATTTTAAAATAAATCCTGGGATGGTAATATTAAAAAGTGTCCCAAAGGAATGAGCAGCCCCTTCCCAAACTGAAAGAGGGAGTTTAGCACCTTCTGGAGTCTGATGGCGGGGGGGACAGGGGGAAGCATTTGAATTCAATTTATGCAGTTAAATGTCCTTGCTTTTGTCCTTTCAACAAAATTTATCTCTTTTTCTCCTGAGAAATTTGTATTCTGAAAACTGGAATGTGAGGATCCATAGAGGGAAAGTCTGGGACAAGGACAAGGAGCTTCTTCCAGAGGGGGATAGTCTGAGGCCTGGTCCACAGGCTTCACCCACATGAACTGTGTCTGTTTATTACCCCAATCGAGGTTTAATTTTCATCTCTGAGAGACAGAGAGAGAGAGAGAGAGGGGGACAGAGATGTGAGTGAGATAGGAAGAGAGATACAGTGAGAAACACAGGGAATGGGAAAGGTCTCTCAATCTGTTTTAGCCTCTGGTTTATAACTGGGATAATTTTGTATTTGGATGTTGCTAAGGGATTGTGTAACTGTGAAGGGGAGGGGTTTGGTGTGGGGGTGGAATCCTGGGCTCTTGCTGTGCTATTTTGTTTAGAAATGTTCTTGCTTTGTGTTTTAGTCAATTCTTTTCCCTCTCTCTTTCCCCCAGGAATTTGGAGTTTGCAGACTGCAATGTGACTATGAATCCATCGGCAGGAGCTTTTCCCCAGCTTGGATGGATGGTCTCAGGCCTGTTCGACAGCCCCCACCCACCCACGTGAGTTGTGTCTCTTTATGACCCCAAGGTTTAATTTTAATCTCGGGGGGACCCTGGTTTTTGGTGTATCGATGAAGCGGTTTCTGTTAGATGATGGGGTGCTGGATTTTGAAACCCTGGTGTTAAAATATCCCGGCCTTGCGATTAGTCACAAACACATTAACCCTTTGGTGTGTGACAAAGAGGAGATTAAAAATCTGAAACCTGAGGTTGTTTTGAAGCTTGTTATAATATTTCAGGATAATAATGGAAGTAGAGGGTTGAAAAAGACTAACTATTCCCGTCGGTTTGGGGAGTCTGGGCCTTGGGGCCATGGTTTTTCAACTATATTTAGAATTTTAGAATTTCAGGAGAGAAACTAAGAAACACTTTAAAACACCAAGTGTGGTATTAGTTTGGATCTCTCTCACATGAACGGAAATTGATGCTGAGCCACTAGTCCATGTTTAAAACTGAGGCTGATAGATTTCTGTTACCTAACAGGCTGCAGAGATTTGAGACAAAGGGTTGGATCCCAGATTAGGTAGAATCTCATTGAATGTCAGAACAGGGTTGGAGGGTTAAATGGCCTCTTGCTCTTTCCATGTGCTATGACCAATATCCTTTATTCACTGTCTGGCTCTCAGTCACCCACTTGGTCTGAGAGTCTCTATTTCTCATTCACTCGATCTGTGTAATCTCTCCCTGCCTTTCTTCCTCTGAGAGTCTAGTCTACAAACACCAGGCAGACATTTTAGGTTTGTTCACAGTGGCCATTTTTTATGTCCCCACAGGAATGGGACACTTAGGACAGAGTTGACTCATGTAACATTAGTATTTTATACGTGACAGAGACACAGGTATGGAGACATGAATTCCCTATGTATTCCCTGGAATATTGAAGGTTCCGGGCGTTCAGTCCCACACTTTGCTGCTGTGAATTTGAATTCTGAATTTCTATTACTGAATCTGGAAGTAAAAACCCCCGGGATGGAATGATTCACATTCATTCTGCTGCTACAAAGCCCGTGTCTGTGTCTGTTTCTCAGTATTTATTAACTGTTTAAGATTAGCCTGTCTCTTTCTCCATCGCTCTCTTTCTCGCCTCGCCTTTCACTGTCTCTCTCTCACTACAACACCCTGCCCCTCTCTCTATCTCGCCCTGTCTCTCTCTCTCTCTCTCGGCGAGTTTTGTCTCCCTTTCTCTATCTCAATCTGTCTCTCCCTCACCATCTCTCTGCCTCTCTCTCTCATTTACTCTCTCTCTCACTCCATCAGCCTCCCCCTCTCCCCACCATCCCCAATTTCCCTTTTCAGCAAATTTTGGGTTTTAAGCAGAAGGGAAAATATTTTCAGGGTTTTGGGCAAAGGGCGGACGAGTGAGACCAGTGAAACTTTCCTTGCAGAGTGTCGAAAGTAGTTTGATGGGCTGAATGGCCTCCTCGATTAGATTCCACTCTGTAACTCACTCCCGGATATCTGTTATTCTAGTCTACAAACACCAGGCAGCCATTTTAGGTTTGTTCACAGTGGCCATTTTATGCCCCCACAGCACTGGGACACTTAGGACAGAGTTGACTCATGTAACATTATTAATTTAAACGTGACAGAGACACAGGTATGGAGACATAAATTCCACAAGTATTCCCTGGAATATTGGAGGATCCGGGCGTTCAGTCCCACATTTTGCTGCTGTGAATTTCAATTCTGAATTTTCTAAAACTGAATCTGGAAGTAAAAACCCCCGGGATGGAATGATTGACAATCTTTCTGCTGCTGCAAAGCCCGTGTCTGTGTCTGTTTCTCAGTATTTATTAACAATTTAAGATAATAGGATAGAATGCCACTAGTTTGGCATAATTCATCTCAGTCAGAAATGTCCCAATGTTATGACCGATATCATTCTTTCATCGTCTGCCTGTTCATCCCCTGTCACTCTGTGTCTCTCTCTTTAACATTCCCTCATTCCGCGTCTGCTCTCTCTCTCTCTCTCTCTCTCTCCCCCTCTCAGATTCTGTAAGAAAAATCCCCAAACACCAGGCAGCCATTTTAGGTTTATTCACAGTGGCCATTTTACGTTCCCACAGCACTGGGACATTTATGACAGAGGTGACTCTTCACGAATGGTAAATTTGTCCTTTCAACGTGACAGAGACACAGATATCTCCATCCATTTTAAAGATGGAGAAACTCTGTTTATCACTCAATAGGCCCTGTCTTTACTTGGTATCTAACACTGTGCTAGCCCATCCCTGGGCCTGTTTGATGGGACAGTGCAGAGGGAATGTTACACTCTATCGAACCCCATACTGTATTTGGTTTGGGTGTGTTTGTTGAACAGTGTAGATGAAGCTTGACACTGGAATTTAGGTGAGGGGGTGATTTGATGAAATATTTCAGGATAATAATGGAAGTAGAGGTTTGAAAAAGACTAACTATTTCCGCTGGTTTGGGGAGTCTGGGCTTGGGGTCATGGTTTTTCAACTATGTTTAGAATTTTAGAATTTCAGGAGAGAAACTAAGAAACATTTTAAAACACCAAGTGTGGTATTAGTTTGGATCTCTCTCACATGAACGGAAATTGATGCTGAGTACGGATAACCTCCACAATCTGTTAATATAATGACAGATGCTCTACCCTGAAAACGCACTGTCAGTCTCCAAACCACCCCGAACCCCTCGATTAGATTCCAGCCTGTAACTCAATCCCGGGTATCGATTATTCTTTATATAAACCCCCTGAACACCTCGATTAGATTCCAGTCTGTTACTCACTCCTGGGTAATTATTAATATACATATAAACCCCCTGAACACTTCGATTAGATTCCAGTCTGTAACTCACTCCCGGGTATCTGTTATCCTATATATAAACCCCCTGAACCCCTCGATTAGATTGCAGTCTGTAACTAACTCCCGGCTATCTGTTATTCTATATATAAACCACCCCGAACCCCTCGATTAGATTCCAGTCTGCAACTCAATCCTTGGTATCTATTATTCTATATATAAACCCCACAAACCCCTCGATTAGATTCCAGTATGCAACTCACTCCCGGGTATCTATTATTCTATATATAAACCCCACAAACCCCTCGATTAGATTCCAGCACTTCCACATCACAAGTTGAGGAAGGGGTCTCCCCCCATTTTAAAGTTGGTTAAAGGCTCTCCCGCCAATTTTAAGATGTAGAAGGGATGTCTCACAGGATATTGTTCTTTACACTCAATAATGTTAACACATTTTTGAACATTTTCAGTTTCCCCCTACACTTTCTCTTTCTCTCATCCTGTCTCGTTCCTTCTCTCCCTCTTCCACCCCATCTCTCTGCCACCCTATATATTTCTCTGTTTCTCTATCTCACCCCATATCTTTACCCTACACTCGCTCCCCTCTCTTCATCTCTCTCTCTCAACTCATCACTTTTTTATCGCTTGATCTCCTCTCTCTATCTCACTCGCTTACCCAGCTCTCTTTCCCTCTCTCCCTGCCTCTCTTCCTCTGAGAATCTAGTCTACAAACACCAGGCAGCCATTTTAGGTTTGTTCACAGTGGCCATTGTATGTCCCCACAGCAATGGGACATTTATGACAGAGTTGACTCATGTAACATTAGTATTTTAAACGTGACAGAGACACAGGTATGGAGACATAAATTCCACGTGTATTCCCTGGAATATTGAAGGATCCGAGCGTTCAGTCCCACACTTTGCTGTTGTAAATTTGAATTCTGAATTTTCTAAAACTGAATCTGGAAGTAAAAACCCCCGGGATTGAAAGCTTCACATTCTTTCTGCTGCTGCAAAGCCCGTGTCTGTGTCTGTTTCTCAGTATTTATTAACAATTTAAGATAATAGCATAGTTTGCCATAATTCAATATCAGTTAGAAATGTCCCAATGCTATGATCAATATCAATCTTTCATTTAATTCCTATCTAACCCCGCGCTGTCCAATAACGGATGCAGAAACAAATAAATTGGAGGTTTCATTTCTCTGTCACTTTCTGTATCTTGAAGCTTCCATTTGGAGCTGGAAATCTCTCAGTTGATGAATGTTGTCTTGAAAATTTTACCCTGAATAGTGTGAGCCTTAGTATTGTGGAAACGTGTGAAGAAAGTGTTTGCATTCACACATTCCGACATTGTGAAATGTAAGTTAGCTTTGAAACAATAGGATGTAGGGCCATGGAGTCTGAATGGACAACAGGTTTTGGATGATTAAAGAGTCAATTTTAATGATGTCCTTTGAAGGAGCCGTTTACTGTAAATGTCCCGAGACAATGAAATGCTTCAAAGGAAATATCCCGGTTGACAGAAATGGTTCCCCAATATCTGAATCACTTTCCAAGTCTTCAGAGACATGAAGGGGGCAGACATATTGTAAGATACAGATCATGAGATGCTGGAGAATCACAGAATTGAAGTTGTGGGGCCCTCTCCTGTTTCAGAATGTCAGTTTTGATGTTTAACTCTGTGAACCTTGGTTAATGATTCAGAAAGCAGAAAGTTCCAATCCAATCTGTAACCTGCACTGCAAATTCCAAAGAGATATGTACACCTTAAGTGAATGGGTGAAATAGTGAAAGATGAATTTCATTGTCGGCAAATGTGTGGCTCCTCACTTTAAAAAGGATGGAACAGGTTACATTATAAATGGTGAAAAGCTGCAAACAGTGAGGGTCCAAAGAGTCCCTATCCATTTGTGTCAAGACTAAGAAAACATCAAACAGTTCCAATGAGAAATTAAATTTGATATTTGGGATAAAGATGGTTACAAACTCACACTACACATTCCATGAATCAGGCTCTGTAACCTGCACTTCAGCACATCACATGAAAAAATATATTTTCAACAGTTCGTGATTCCAGTCTGTTACTCAATCCCGGGTATCTATTCTATATATAAACCCCCTGAACCCCTCGATTAGATTCCAGTCTGTAACTCAATCCCGGGTATCTATTTTATATATAAACCCCCTGAACCCTTCGATTAGATTCCAGTCTGTAACTCAAGCCCGGGAATCTATTATTCTATATATAAACCCTCCGAACCCCTCGATTAGATTCCAGTCTGAAACTCTCTCCCGGGTGTCTGTTATTCTATATATAAACCACCCCGAACCCCTCGATTAGATTCCAGCGCTTCCACATCACAAATTGAGGAAGAGGTCTCCCCCCATTTTAAAGTTGGTTAAAGGCTCTCCCGCTATTTTTAAGATGGGGGCGGGATCACCCTCCAATTTAAAGATGGAGAAGGGATGTCTCACAGGATAATGTCCTTTACGCTCAATAATGTTAAGAAATTTTTGAACATTTTCAGTTTCCCCCTACAATTTCTCTTTCTCTCATCCTGTCTCATTCCTTCTCCCCCTTTCCCATCCCATCTCTCTGCCACTCTATACATTTCTCTGTTTCTCTCTCTCACCCCATCACTTTACCCAACACTCGCTCCCCTCTCTTCATCTCTCTCTCTCAACTCATCCCTTTTTCTTTCGCTCGATCTCCCCCCTCTATTTCACTCGCTTACCCAGCTCTCTTTCCCTCTCACCCTGTCTCTCTGCCGCTCTGTCTCTCTATCTGTCGTTCCGTCTTTCTCTCTCTCTCTCACTCACTACTTATCTCAGTTGCTCTGCTACTCTCTCTGTCGCCGCCATGTCTCTCCCTTTCGCCTTGTCTCTCTGTTGCTCTCTTTCTATCTCTGTACCTCTTTCATCCCATCTACCTCTCCGTCTATCTCTCTCTCTCTCTTTCTCTCCCAGGAAAACAGAGAGTAATGGTTCATGGGAATTTTTCCGGCTGGATGTCGGATTGTAGTGGAGTTCCGCAGGGGTCAGTATTGGAACCCTGGATTTCCCTGATGTATATAAATGATTGAGATATTGGTGTGCAGTGGACCATTTCAGAGTTTGTGGATGGCACAAAACTTGGGGGAATGATAAACAGAGAGGGGGACAGTGTAGAGCATCAAAAGGACATTTACAAGTTAGTAGCGTGGGCAGATAGGTGGCCAATGATGTTCAATGTGGAGACGTGTGAGGTGATGCATTTTGGTAGGAGAAACATGGACAGGAAAAATAAAAGTAGGGGTGAAATTTTGAAGGGGGTTCAGGAGCAGAAAGACCTGGGTGGAGATGTGCATAGATCATTGAAGGTGGCAGGACAGGTTGAGCGAGTGTTCATAAAGCATATCGTATCCTGGGCTTTAATAATAGGGGCATAGAGTACAAGAGCAGGGAGGTTATGCTGAATTTATATAAGACGCTAGTTAGACCTCAGATGGAGTACTGTGTACAGTCCTGGGAGCCACACTATAGGAAGGATATGATTCCCGGCACAGTGTGATTACGTGGGATGGAATTGAGATTTACACCCCTTCTGTGTTTGATGTTGGAATCAGCTTCATTTGGAGTGTGCTGTGTTTTGTAGACATTTTCAGATCTTTTTAAATAATTCCCTTTTTTTGTAGACTGCATCACTGAGTGTGAATTGGAGCTTAGCATCCATTTTTTAAATTGTTTGAAAATAGTTTTAAACTTCGCCCCTAGTTCCAAACTCTCCCACAAGGGGAAACATCTTCTCCACATCCACCCTGTTAAGACCCCTCAGGAACTTACATCTTTCACTAAGATCACCTCTCCAAATTCTAAACTCCAATGGATACAGGCCCAGCCTGTCCAACCTTTCCTCATAAGAAAATCAGAATCCTTTCCTCATAAGATCCGAGATGATGAGAAATGCCTCACACAATTGGCCTTGTCCTTGTCTTCATTGGTTTCTGAGCAACAACCTTCAATAATAGTTATAATAATTTCGGGGAAAGGGCAGACGAGTGGGACCAGTGAAATTTTCCTTGCAGATTGTCGAAAGTAGATTGATGGACTGAATGGCCTCCTTCTGTGTTGTAAACTTTCTGTGTTACACACGCAGGTTAACATTTCATTCTCGAATAAGCTTCACTCTTTCCTCCATTGTAGGTTCCAGCACCTCCACATCACAAGTTGGGCAATGGATCTCCCTCCATTTTAAAGACTGGAATGGATCTCCCTCCATTTTAAAGACGGGATTGGATCTTCCTCCATTTTAAAGATGGAGAAGACGTAGCCTAGTGGGACATAAGCAAGGCTTTTGATAAGGTCCCACAAGGGAGAACGAAAGCGAAGGTAAGAGCCCATGGGATCCAAGGCAATTTTTCAATTTGGATCCAGAATTGGCTGAGTGGCAGGAAGCAGAGGGTGATGGTCAAGGGGTGTTTTTGTGACTGGATCCCTGTGTCCAGTGGGGTTCCACTGGGATGGGTGTTGGGTCCCTTGCTGTGTGTGGTATGTATAAACGAGTTAGACTTCGATGTAGAAGGGTTGATCAGCAAGTTTGTGGATGACACGATAATTGGTGGTGTGGTAAATAGTGAGGAGGAGAGCCTTAGATTACAGGCGGATATAGAGGGACTGGTCAGTGGTTCATGGACTTTAATCCGGATAGGTGTGAGGTGATGCACTTGGGCAGGACACACAAGGCACAGGCATACATGATGAATGGTAGGACCCTGGAAGCTAATGAGCATTAGAGAGACCTTGGTGTGTATGTCCACTGGTCCCTTAAGGTAGTGGGACAGGTAAATAAGGTGGTTAAGAAGGCATATGAGATACTTTCCTTTATTAGCCGAGACATAGAACATAAGAGCAGGGAAGTCATGCTGGAACTGCATAAAACGCTGGTAAGGCCACAGCTAGAGTATTGCGTGTAGTTCTGGAGTCCGCATTATAGGAAGGATGTGATTGCACGAGAGAGAGAGCAGAGTAGATTTACCAGGATGTTGCCTGGGCTGGAGAATTTTAGATATGAGGAGAGATAGGATAGACTTGGATTATTTTCCCGTGAGCAGAGGAGATTGAGGAAGGACATGATTGAGGTGAATAAAATAATGAGGGGCATTGATAGAGTAAAGAGGAAGGAACTTTTCCCCTTGGTGGAGGGAACAATAATGAGGGAGTATAGATTTAAGGCAGGGGGCAGGAGGGTTAGAGGGGAAGTAGGGAAGGATTTTTTCACCCAGAGGGTGGTGGGAATCTGGAACTCACTGCCTGAAAGGGGGTTAGAGGCACTCTCACCCCAATACTCTCTCCCTCTCACCCCAACTCTCTCACCCTCTCAATACAACCCTCTCGCCCTCTCACCAAAACTCTCTCTCCCACTCACCCCATAGCTCTCTCCCTCTCAACGCAACCCTATCTCCCTCATACTGCAAATCTCTCTCCCTCTCACCCCAACACTCTCTCCCCCTCAACCCAATTCTTTCTCCTTCTCACCCCAAGGCTCTCTCCCTCTCTCCCCAACCCTCTCTCCCTCTCTCCCCGACCCTCTCTTCCTCTCACCGCGAAACTCTCTCCCGCTCACCCCAAGCCTCTCAACCGCTCACCCCAACCCTCTCTCCCTCGCACTACAACACTCTCTCCCTATCACCCCAAACCTCTCACCCAAAAGCTCTCTCACTCTCATCCCCACTCTTCCACCCTCTCACCCTAAGTCTCCCTCCCTCTCACATTAACCCTCTCTCCCTCTGAACCTAAACTTCTCTCCCTCTCACCCAACCCTCTCTCCCTCTCACCCCAACCCTCTCTCCCTCTCACCCCAACCCTCCCTCCCTCTCACACCAACCCTCCCTCCCTCTCACCCCAACCCTCTCTCTCTCTCACCCCAACACTCTCTCCCTCTCACCCCAACCCTCCCTCCCTCTCACACCAACCCTCCCTCCCTCTCACCCCAACCCTCTCTCTCTCTCACCCCAACACTCTCTCCCTTTCACCACAACTCTCTCTCACTCTCACCCTCTCCTCATTCCCTCTCACACCAACTCTCTCTCTCTCTCACCCCAACCCTCTCTCCCTCTCACCCCTTCCTTCTCTGCCATTCACCCCAAACCTCTCTCCCTCTCACCCCAAGACTCTCTCCCGCTCACCCCAAGCCACTCTCCCGCTCACCCCAAGCCTCTCTCCCGCTCACCCCAAGCCTCTCTCCCGCTCACCCCAAGCCTCTCTCCCGCTCATCCCAATCCTCTCTCCCGCTCACCCCAAGCCTCTCTCCCGCTCACCCCAAGCCTCTCTCCCGCTCAGCCAAAGCCTCTCTCCCTCTCAGCCAAAGCCTCTCTCCCTCTCAGCCAAAGCCTCTCTCCCTCTCAGCCAAAGCCTCTCTCCCTCTCACCCCAACGCTCTCTCCCTCTCACACCAACTCTCTCACCCTCTCAACACAACCCTCTCTCCCTCTCACTAAGCTCTCACCAAAATATCCTTTATTCACTGTCTGGCTCTCAGTCAACCACTTTTTCTGAGTGTCTCTATTTCTCATTCACTCGATCTGTGTCTTCTCTCCCTGCCTCTCTTCCTCTGAGAATCTAGTCTACAAACACCAGGCAGCCATTTTAGGTTTGTTCACAGTGGCCATTTTATGTCCCCACAGCACTGGGACACTTAGGACAGAGTTGACTCATGTAACATTAGTATTTTAAACGTGACAGAGACACAGGTATGGAGACATAAATTCCACGTGTATTCCCTGGAATATTGAAGGATCCGGGCGTTCAGTCCCACACTTTGCTGTTGTGAATTTGAATTCTGAATTTTCTAAAACTGAATCTGGAAGTAAAAACCCCCGGGATGGAATGATTGACATTCTTTCTGCTGCTGCAAAGCCCGTGTCTGTGTCTGTTTCTCAGTATTTATTAACAATTTAAGATAATAGTTTAGAATGCCACAAGTTTGCCATAATGTCTGGAAAGAGGGTTGAAACAGAGGGGCTGAGGTAGCAAAACAAGAGGAGGGGGTGGTGAATAGACACAGGATCTGGGGGTCTCCAATGTGTAGAATCTGCCCAGCTCCCAGTCACATCTTTTAGAAAAGGCTGAATTGCGAAAATGAATCCAGGGACAGTGAAGCAAGTGACTCACTAACAATGAGAGCATTTTAAACATTCATTCTTTCACTGCAAAGCGCTCAGTCTTTCTGAGGTTCTGAAGGGGTCGGGGGTCTTCACTGTCTTAGTCCCTCTCCAACTTGCTGCCTCTCTCTCTCAGTGTAAATATTGCCCCATTTAAAAAGTGCTGAGCAGAGCTGGCTGCACCTTGTGGGATCTTGCTGTGCACAAATTCCCTGCAGTGTTTCATACTGTGCCACAACCAGTTAATTTATTAAAAATGTGCTGATTGGAATCATTTCCTGTCCCTCAGAAGCCCTTTACCAAGTCCTAACTGTGAGAGTGTGTAAAAGTTTGTGCTCATTCCTGAATAATGCTGGTGTTTTAGGCAGGGCGATGACTTGGCAGGTGGAACAGTCATTTGAATTCAGTCTCTCTAGGATGTGTCACAGCAGGTGTGGAGATAGGTAAAGTCATGGGATCCTGCTGTGTAAAAAAATAAAACAAAGAGGCCGCCAGCCTTTCCTGAACTTCATCAGTGACCACACTTGATAGAAATGGGTTCATGGAGGGTGAAGCAGTCGGACACAGAGATAGAGGGAGAGGGAGAGGGAGAGGGAGAGGGAGAGGGAGGGGGCCTGAAATGAGAACCCGGAGCCTGTGCGAAGGCTTCTTCTCACCCCCAGAGACATGTCGGTGTGTGTTAGACAGGCTGGGCCACGGGCTTTCCTGGGTTAAATGGAAGGTTCAGCAGCCATTTCAACTGAGGTTAATGTAGATCTGAGGGTGCGGGCTGGTGGTGAGGGTGGGGAGAGAGCAGCCCCCAGTCTCTGTCTCTCCAGCTTGTTCCCTCTCTCCCTCTCTCTCTCCAGCCAATTCTGTCCATAATTCATCTTTCAATAAAATGTATAAGAAAAGCAATGTAATTTGTCGTTACTTTAATTGGGGGTGGGGGAGGGTGTTGGGGGGGGAGAGAGAGAGGGGGTGAGGCCCATTCCCCACTCACTGTCCCGCTATCCTCATCCAATACATTTTTAACTGGTCATGAGCAGGTGGGGAGTGGGATCTTGCTGTGTACACATGTCTCCACCCCCCCCGCCCTGTTCCTTGCCCCCCATAATAGTGACAACACTTTCAAAATAAAAGATTGAGGGAAAGGAGGAGGGTGCGGAGGGAGGGGTGATGGGGGCAGAGAGAGAGGAGGGTGCGGAGGGAGGGGGACAGACTGAGGCCTGGTCCACAGGCTTCACCCATGTGAGTTGTGTCTGTTTCTTACCCCAATCGAGGTTTTATTTCCATCTCTGAGACACAGAGGGTGAGAGAGTGAATGAGTGAGGGGGACAGAGATGTGAGTGAGATAGGAAGAGAGATACAGAGAGAAACACAGGGGATGGGAAAGGTCTCTCAATCTGTTTTAGCCTCTGGTTTATAACTGGGATATTTTGGTATTTGGATGTTGCTAAGAGGTTGTGTTACTGTGAAGGGGAGGGGGTGGGGGTGGGGGTGGAATCCTGGGCTCTTGCTGTGCTATTTTATTTAGAAATGATCTTGCTTTGTGTATTTAGTCATTTCTTTTCTCTCGCTCTTTTCCCCAGGAATTTGGAGTTTGAAGACTGCAATGTGACTATGAATCCATGAGCAGGAGCTTTTCCCCAGCTTGGATGGATGGACTCAGGCCTGTTCCACACCCCCCCACCCACCCACGTGAGTTGTGTCTCTTTATGACCCCGAGGTTTAATTTTAATCTCGGAGGGACCCTGGTTTTTGGTGCATCAATGAAGCGGTTTCTGTTAGATGATGGGGTGCTGGATTTTGAAACCCTGGGGTTAAAATATCCCGGCCTTGCGATTAGTCACAAATACATTAACCCTTTGGTGTGTGACAAAGAGGAGATTAAAAATCTGAAACCTGAGGCTGTTTAGAAGCTTGTTATAATTCCAAAATCAGAGAGGGAGTTTAGCACCTTCTGGAGACTGATGGGTGGACAGGGGGAACCATTTTAATTCAGTTTACGCAGCTTCTGTGTGTGGATTTCTCTCTCTCTCTCTCCATCCTCCTGATCTTGCTGTGCCCACAGTGCCCTGTGGCCTTTCCCCACATGAGAGAGAGAGAAAGGAGAGGTCAGGGGAAAGAGGGGGAGAGATAACAAAACAGAGAGGAGTTGGTGTGGGTAGGTGAGAAGACACAGGGTCCGGGGGGAGAGAGAGAGGTCTCCTCGTGTGCAGTCACTGCCCAGCTCCCAGTCAGGGCCTTCCAGAAAGTGGGATTTGACCCCAACTGAAATCCCGAGGCAGTGATTTGAAAATGTCTCCTGAGAGAATCCAGCTGCTCCCCAGTTTGAGTTTCAGCCCTTTCAGGGGGTTGTGGTGGTGGGGAGGGAGGGAACTGAGGGGATGGCCCCCAGACTGGGGAATTCTCACGGGGAAGGCGGGGAGAGAGAGGCTTTCACAGCAGGTGTGGAGATAGGGAAAGTCATGGGATCCTGCTGTGTAAAAAATAAAACACAGGCCACCAGCCTTTCCTGAACTGCATCAGTGACCACACTTGATAGAAATGGGTTCATGGAGGGTGAAGCAGTCGGAGAGGGAGAGGGAGAGGGAGAGGGAGAGGGAGAGGGAGAGGGAGAGGGAGGGAGAGGGAGAGGGCCTGAAATGAGAACCCGGAGCCCGTGAGAAGGCTTCTTCTCACCCCCAGATTCATGTCGGTGTGTGTTAGACAGGCCGGGCCACGGGCTTTCCCGGGTTAAATGGAAGGGGCAGCAGCCATTTCAATTGAGGTTAATGTAGATCTGAGGGTGCGGGCTGGTGGTGAGGGTGGGGCGAGAGCAGCCCCCAGTCTCTGTCTCTCCAGCTTGTTCCCTCTCTCCCTCTCTCTCTCTCCAGCCAATTCTGCCCATAATTCATCTTTCAATAAAATGTATAAAAACACCAATGTAATTTGTCGTTACTTTAATTGGGGGTTGGGGAGGTTGTTGGGGGGGGGGAAGAGAGAGGGGGTGAGGCCCATTCCCCACTCACTGTCCCGCTATCCTCAGCCAATAAATTTTTAACTGGTCATGAGCAGATGGGGAGTGGGATCTTGCTCTGTACACATGGTCTCCAACACCCACCGCCCTGTTCCTTGCCCCCCACAACAGTGACCACACTTTCAAAATAAAGGGGGCAGAGAAAGAGGAGAGTGCGGAGGAAGGGGTGATGGGGGCAGAGAGAGAGGAGGTTGCAGAGGGAGGGTTGATGGGGGCAGAGAGAGAGGTGGGTGCGGAGGGTGGGGTGATGGGGGCAGAGAGAGAGGAGGTTGCGGAGGGAGGGGTGATGGGGCAGAGAGAGTGGTGGGTGAGGAGGGATGGGTGATGGGGGCAATGAGAGAGGAGGGTGCGTTGGGAGGGGTGATGGGTGCAGAGAGAGAGGAGGTTGCGGAGGGAGGGTTCATGGGGGCAGAGAGAGAGGTGGGTGCGGAGGGAGGGGTGATGGGGGCAGAGAGAGAGGAGGGTGCGGTGGGAGGGGTGATGGGTGCAGAGAGAGAGGTGGGTGCGGAGGGAGGGGTGATGGGGGCAGAGAGAGAGGTGGGTGCAGAGGGAGGAGTGATGAGGGCAGAGAGAGAGGTGGGTGCGGAGGGAGGGGTGATGGGGGCAGAGAAGAGGTGGGTGCGGAGGGAGGGCTGAATGGGGCACTGAGAGAGGTGGGTGCAGAGGGAGGAGTGATGGGGGCAGAGAGAGAGAAAGAGGAACAGATTGAGGGAGACTTCGACAGAGAGGGGGTGGGGGTGTTGGGGGCTCGGGGGCAGGGGAAGGAGACACAGGGTCTGGGGGTGTCCCCCTCCATTGTGTGACTGCTCGTGGGATCCTGCTGTGCAGAATTGCTTTATTTGCAACTCTAATAACTATTTGATTGACTGGGGGATGTGATTGTGGAACTATAAATGTAAAAGATGGCCAGTGTGGTGTGGATTTTGTCGATGGTGAGACAGGAGCTTTCCAGAGTGCCCTTTCTATCCAGCACTCACAGGGGCGTGGAATTAAAAAGGCCGGAACTTGTATCCGGGTCTAATTCACCAAGAGCACAGGGCCCGTGTCTGAGAGCAATTCATGTCACGGTGAAAGGTAAAGGCCCAGCAACCAATTTAATTCACTTCACCGATCTCTGACTGTCAAATTCTCAGTCTCCTCTCTCCCCCTCGGTCTCTCCAATGGGGGAAGTGAGAGAGAGAGAGAAAGGGGGGAGTGAGTGAGGTGAAAAAGAGGGGCTGAGAAAGTAAAACAAGAGGAGGGGGTGGTGAATAGACACAGGATCTGGGGGTCTCCAATGTGTAGACTCTGCCCAGCTCCCAGTCACATCTTTTAGAAAAGGCTGAATTGTGAAAATGAATCCAGGGACAGTGAAGCAAGTGACTCACTAACAATGAGAGCATTTTAAACATTCATTCTTTCACTGCAAAGCGCTCAGTCTTTCTGAGGTGAAGGGTTCGGGGGTCTTCACTGTCTTAGTCCCTCTCCAGCTTGCTGCCTCTCTCTCTCTGTGTAAATATTGCCCCATTTAAAAGACATTTCCAGACATTATGGCAAACTTGTGGCATTCTAAACTATTATATTAAATTGTTAATAAATACTGAGAAACAGACACAGACACGGGCTTTGCAGCAGCAGAAAGAATGTCAATCATTCCATCCCGGGGGTTTTTACTTCCAGATTCAGTTTTAGAAAATTCAGAATTCAAATTCACAACAGCAAAGTGTGGGACTGAAGGCCCGGATCCTTCAATATTCCAGGGAATACACCTGGAATTTATGTCTCCATACCTGTGTCTCTGTCACGTTTAAAATACTAATGTTACATGAGTCAACTCTGTCCTAAGTGTCCCAGTGCTGTGGGGACATAAAATGGCCACTGTGAACAAACCTAAAATGGCTGCCTGGTGTTTGTAGACTAGATTCTCAGAGGAAGAGAGGCAGGGAGAGAGGGAATGAAAGCTGGGTAAGCGAGTGAGATAGAGAGAGGGTTGAAACAGAGGAGCTGAGGTAGCAAAACAAGAGGAGGGGGTGGTGAATAGACACAGGATCTGGGGGTCTCCAATTTGTAGAATCTGCCCAGCTCCAAGACACATCTTTTAGAAAAGTCTGAATTGCGAAAATGAATCCAGGGACAGTGAAGCAAGTGACTCACTAAGAATGAGAGCATTTTAAACATTCATTCTTTCACTGCAAAGCGCTCAGTCTTTCTGAGGTTCTGAAGGGGTCAGGGATCTTCACTGTCTTAGTACCTCTCCAACTTGCTGCCTCTCTCTGTGTAAATATTGCCCCATTTAAAAAGTGCTGAGCAGAGGTGGCTGCACCCTGTGGGATCTTGCTGTGCACAAATTCCCTGCAGTGTTTCATACTGTGCCACAACCAGTTAATTTATTAAAAATGTGCTGATTGGCCTCATTTCCTGTCCCTCAGAAGCCCTTTACCAAGTCCTAACTGTGAGAGTGTGTAAACGTTTGTGCTAATTCCTGAATAATGCTGGTGTTTTAGGCAGGGCGATGACTTGGGAGGTGGAACAGTCATTTGAATTCAGTCTCTCTAGGATGTGTCACAGCAGGTATGGAGATAGGGAAAGTCTTGGGATCCTGCTGTGTAAAAAAATAAAACAAAGAGGCCGCCAGCCTTTCCTGAAATGCATCAGTGACCACACTTGATAGAAATGGGTTCATGGAGGGTGGAGCAGTCAGACACAGAGAGAGAGGGAGAGGTAGAGGGAGAGGGCCTGAAATGAGAACCCGGAGCCTGTGCGAAGGCTTCTTCTCACCTCCAGAGTCATGTCGGTGTATGTTAGACAGGCCGGGCCACGGGCTTTCCTGGGTTAAATGGAAGGGACAGCAGCCATTTCAATTGAGTTTAATGTAGATCTGAGGGTGCGGGCTGGTGGTGAGGGTGGGGAGAGAGCAGCCCCCAGTCTCTGTCTCTCCAGCTTGTTCCCTCTCACCCTCTCTCTCTCCAGCCAATTCTGTCCATAATTCATCTTTCAATAAAATGTATAAAAACACCAATGTAATTTCTCGTTACTTTAATTGGGGGTGGGGGAGGATATTGGGGGGCGGAGAGAGAGGGGGTGAGGCCCATTCCGCACTCACTGTCCCGCTATCCTCAGCCAATACATTTTTAACTGGTCATTAGCAGGTGGGTAGTGGGATCTTGCTGTGTAATCATGGTCTCCACCCCCCCCCGCCCTGTTCCTTGCCCCCCACAAGAGTGACCACACTTTCAAAATAAAAGATTGAGGGAAAGGAGGAGGGTGCGGAGGGAGGGATGATGGAGGCAGAGAGAGAGGAGGGTGCGGAGGGAGGGGGATAGACTGAGGCCTGGTCCACAGGCTTCACCCACGTGAGTTGTGTCTGTTTATTACCCCAATCGAGGTTTAATTTCCATCTCTGAGACACAGAGTGAGAGAGTGAATGAGTGAGGGGAACAGAGATGTGAGTGAGATAGGAAGAGAGATACAGAGAGAAACACAGGGGATGGGAAAGGTCTCTTAATCTGTTTTAGCCTCTGGTTTATAACTGGGATATTTTTGTATTTGGATGTTGCTAAGAGGTTGTGTAACTGTGAAGGGGTCGGTATGGGGGGGATGGAATCCTTGGCTCTTGCTGTGCTATTTTGTTTAGAAATGTTCTTGCTTTGTGTTTTAGTCAATTCTTTTCCCTCTCTCTTTTCCCCAGGTATTTGGAGTTTGAAGACTGCAATGTGATTATGAATCCATGGGCAGGAGCTTTTCCCCAGGTTGGATGGATGGACTCAGGCCTGTTCCACACCCCCCACCCACCCACGTGAGTTGTGTCTCTTTATGACCCTGAGGTTTAATTTTAATCTCGGAGGGACCCTGGTTTTTGGTGCATCGATGAAGCGGTTTCTGTTAGATGATGGGGTGCTGGATTTTGAAACCCTGGGGTTATAATATCCCGGCCTTGCGATTAGTCACAAACACATTAACCCTTTGGTGTGTGACAAAGAGGAGATTAAAAATCTGAAACCTGAGGCTGTTTAGAAGCTTGTTATAATTCCAAAATAAGACAGGGAGTTTAGCACCTTCTGGAGACTGATGGGTGGACAGGGGGAACCATTTTAATTCAGTTTACGCAGCTTCTGTGTGTGGATTTCTCTCTCTCTCTCTCCATCCTCCTGATCTTGCTGTGTCCACAGTGGCCTGTGGCCTTTCCCCACATGAGAGAGAGAGAAAGGAGAGGTCAGGGGAAAGAGGGGGAGAGATAACAAAACAGAGAGGAGTTGGTGTGGGTAGGTGAGAAGACACTGGGTCCGGAGGGAGAGAGAGAGGGCTCCTCGTGTGCAGTCACTGCCCAGCTCCCAGTCAGGGCCTTCCAGAAAGTGGGATTTGACCCCAACTGAAATCCCAAGGTAGTGATCTGAAAATATCTCCTGAGAGAATCCAGCTGCTCCCCAGTTTGAGTTTCAGCCCTTTCAGGGGGTTGTGGTGGTGGGGAGGGAGGGAACTGAGGGGATGGCCCCCAGACTGGGGAATTCCCACGGGGAAATCGGGGAGAGAGAGGCTTTCACAGCAGGTGTGGAGATAGGGAATGTCATGGGATCCTGCTGTGTAAAAAAACAAAACAAAGAGGCCGCCAGCCTTTCCTGAACTGCATCAGTGACCACACTTGATAGAAATGGGTTCATGGAGGGTGAATCAGTCGGACACAGAGAGGGAGAGGGAGAGGGAGAGGGAGAGGGAGAGGGAGAGAGAGGGAGAGGGAGAGGGCCTGAAATGAGAACCCGGAGCCTGTGCGAAGGCTTCTTCTCACCCCCAGAGACATGTCGGTGTGTGTTAGACAGGCCGGGCCACGGGCTTTCCTGGGTTAAATGGAAGGGGCAGCAGCCATTTCAATTGAGGTTAATGTAGATCTGAGGGTGGGGGCTGGTGGTGAGGGTGGGGCGAGAGCAGCCCCCAGTCTCTGTCTCTCCAGCTTGTTCCCTCTCTCCCTCTCTCTCTCCAGCCAATTCTGTCCATAATTCATCTTTCAATAAAATGTATAAGAAAAGCAATGTAATTTGTTATTACTTTAATTGGGGGTGGGGGAGGGTGTTGGGGGGGGAGAGAGAGAGGGTGAGGCCCATTCCCCACTCACTGTCCCGCTATCCTCAGCCAATACATTTTTAACTGGTCATGACCAGGTGGTGAGTGGGATCTTGCTGTGTACACATGGTCTCCACCGCCCCCGCCCTGTTCCTTGCCCCCCACAACAGTGACCACACTTTCAAAATAAAGGGGGCAGAGAAAGAGGAGAGTGTGGAGGGAGGGGTGATGGGCAGAGAGAGTGGTGGGTGCGGAGGGAGGGGTGATGGGGGCAGAGAGAGAGGTGGGTGCAGAGGGAGGGGTGATGGGGGCAGAGAGAGAGGTGGGTGCGGAGGGAGGGGTGATGGGGGCAGAGAGAGAGGTGGGTGCGGAGGGAGGGGTGATGGGGGTAGAGAGAGGTGGGTGCGGAGGGAGTGGTTGATGGGGGCAGAGAGAGGAGAGTGCGGAGGGAGGCGTGATGGGGCAGAGAGAGAGGTGGGTGCAGAGGGAGGAGTGATGGGGGCAGAGAGAGAGAAAGAGGAACAGAATGAGGGAGACTTCGACAGAGAGGGGGTGGGGGTGTTGGGGGCTTGGGGGCAGGGGAAGGAGACACAGGGTCTGGGGGTGTCCCCCTCCATTGTGTGACCGCTCGTGGGATCCTGCTGTGCAGAATTGCCTTAGTTGCAACTCTAATAACTATTTGATTGACTGGGGGATGTGATTGTGGAACTATAAATGTAAAAGATGGCCAGTGTGGTGTGGATTTTTGTCGATGGTGAGACAGGAATTTTCCAGAGTACCCTTTCTATCCAGCACTCACAGGGGCGTGGAATTAAAAGGCCGGAACTCGTTCCCGGGTCTAATTCACCAAGAGCACAGGGCCCGTGTCTGAGAGCAATTCATGTCACGGTGAAAGGTAAAGGCCCGGCAGCCAATTTAATTCACTTCACCGATCTCTGACTGTCAAATTCTCAGTCTCCTCTCTCCCCCTCGGTCTCTCCAATGGGGGAAGAGAGAGAGAGAGAGAGAGAAAGGGGGGAGTGAGTGAGGTGAAACAGAGGGGCTGAGATAGTAAAACAAGAGGAGGGGGTGTGAAAAGACACAGGATCTGGGGGTCTCCAATGTGTAGACTCTGCCCATCTCCCAGTCACATCTTTTAGAAAAGGCCGAATTGCAAAAATGAATCCAGGGTCAGTGAAGCAAGTGACTCACTAACAATGAGAGCATTTTAAACATTCATTCTTTCACTGCAAAGCGCTCAGTCTTTCTGAGGTTCTGAAGGGGTCGGGGGTCTTCACTGTCTTAGTCCCTCTCCAGCTTGCTGCCTCTCACTCTCTGTGTAAATATTTCCCATTTAAAAAGTGTTGAGCAGAGCTGACTGCACCCTGTGGGATCTTGCTGTGCACAAATTGCCTGCAGTGTTTCATACTGTGCCACAACCAGCTAATTTATTAAAAATGTGCTGTTTGGACTCATTTCCTGTCCCTCAGAAGCCCTTAACCAAGTCATAACTGTGAGAGTGTGTAAAAGTTTGTGCTAATTCCTGAATAATGCTGGAGTTTTAGGCAGGGCGATGAATTGGGAGGTGGAACATTCATTTGAATTCAGTCTCTCTAGGATGTGTCCCTACGTTACAACAGAGAGAGAGGGGGGAGATTAAGGGAAACAGGAAAGACAGTGAAACAGAGGCAGGGGGTTGGGGGTGAGGAAGAGACATCAGTGTTTGATGGGGACAGTATCGAGGGAGCTTTACTCTGTATCTAGCCCCGTGCAGTACCTGCCCTGGGAGTGTTTGATGGGGACAGTGCAGAGGGAGCTTTACTCTGTATCTAACCCCGTGCTGTACCTGCCCTGGGAGTGTTTGATGGGGACAGTATCGAGGGAGCTTTACTCTGTATCTAACCCCGTGCTGTACCTGCCCTGGGAGTGTTTGATGGGGACAGTGTAGAGGGAGCTTTACTCTGTATCTAACCCCGTGCTGTACCTGTCCTGGGGGTGTTTGATGGGTACAGTATCGAGGGAGCTTTACTCTGTATCTAACCCCGTGCTGTTCCTGTCCTGGGAGTGTTTAATGTGTACAGTATAGAGGGAGCTTTACTCTGTATCTAACCCCATGCTGTACCTTTCCTGGGAGTGTTTGATGGGGACAGTATCGAGGGAGCTTTACTCTGTATCTAACCCCGTGCTGTACCTGTGCTGGGAGTGCTTGATGGGGACAGTATCGAGGGAACTTTACTCTGTATCTTACCACGTGCTGTACCTGCCCTGGGAGTGTTTGATGGGGAGAGAATAGAGGGAGCTTAACTCTGTATCTAACCTTGTTCTGTTCCTGTCGTGGGAGTGTTTGATGGGGACGGTATAGAGGGAGCATTACTCTGTATCTAACCCCGTGCTGTACCTGTCCTGGGAGTGTTTGATGGGGACAGTGTAGAGGAAGCTTTACTCTGTATCTAACCCTGAGCTGTACCTGTCCTGGGAGTGTTTGATGGGGACAGTGTAGAGGGAGCTTTACTCTGAATCTAACCCCGTGCTGTAGTTCCCCTAGGAGTTTTTGATAGGGAGAATGCAGAGGGGCCTTTATTCTGTATCTAAACCCGTGCTGTACCTGCCCTGGGAGTGTTTGATTGGCACAGTGTAGAGGGAGCTTTACTCTGCATCTAACCCTGTGCTGTACCTGTGCTGGGAGTGCTTGATGGGGACAGTATCGAGGGAACTTTACTCTGTATCTAACCACGTGCTGTACCTGTACTGGGAGTGTTTGATGGGGACAGTATCGAGGGATCTTTACTCTGTATCTAACCCCGTGCTGTACCTGTCCTGGGAGTGTTTGATGGGGACAGTATAGATGGAGCTTTACTCTGTATCTAACCCCATGCTGTACCTGTCCTGGGGGTTTTTGATGGGTACAGTATCGAGGGAGCTTTACTCTGTATCTAACCCCGTGCAGTTCCTGTCCTGGGAGTGTTTAATGTGTACAGTATAGAGGGAGCTTTACTCTGTATCTATCCCCGTTCTGTACCTGTCCTGGGAGTGTTTAATGGGTACAGTATAGAGGGAGCTTTACTCTGTATCTAACCCCATGCTGTACCTTTCCTGGGAGTGTTTGATGGGGACAGTATCGAGGGAGCTTTACTCTGTATCTAACCCGGTGCTGTACCTGTGCTGGGAGTGCTTGATGGGCACAGTATCGAGGGAACTTTACTCTGTATCTAACCACGTGCTGTACCTGTCCTGGGAGTGTTTGATGGGGACTGTATTGAGGGATCTTTACTCTGTCTCTAGCCCCTGCTGCATCATCTCTGAGAGTGTTTGTCGGTAACATTCTCGCCCAAAACAAAAACAATCCACAAATCAGGCCTAAAAAATTGAACATCAGTTTCCTTGTTTGATTCTCCCTGGTCTGTTCTGATTCTCTGATAGATTCCTCATGTTTACCCTCCACATGAGCAGTCATCCTAATCCCGTCTACCTGTCCTGCTCCCAACGCGGCATCCGACTACAATAAGGCCAGTGATACAGGAGCGTCTCAGCGAGTGAGACAGGTGAGTCTTGAACCTGACCTGGGTGTATGTGAGTGACCCGGGTTAATCCGACACTCCAGGGACAGTTTAGACAGTTCGAGTGCATCGCAGCTTTGCCAGAATGAGACCTGGATTCCAAGGGTTAAATTGCAAAGTGAGATTGCACAAAGTCGGGTTGTATTCCCTGAAATTTAGTAGCATCAGTGGTGACTTGATCAAATGGTCAAATCCTATTGATGTTACCTGTATGTTGCAAAGTTATTCTGATAATTTTCATCCCACAGAGTCAAAATTTCTGCGATTCTGTGTCTGATTCAGAACTTCAAATAGTTCAGTTTCACTGTTTTAAATAAGCAGTCACTTTTCTGTGGTGGTTTTTGAGATTGAGTATGGATCTCAGAATCTGTCAGTGGAAGGGAGTTTCTACAGAGAAAGGAAATGGGTTTGATGAATAAAGGTCCAGGATTTTGTTCACTGCATTAGATTGTGAATAATTAATTTGAACACTTTTTTAATTTGAACTCGAATTCAAAGATAATGAGGCTTTTGAATCTCAAAACATCAAATAGTTTCAATGAGAAATTAAATTTGATATTTGGGATCAAGCTGGTTAAAAACTCACACTACCCATTCCATGAATCAGCTTCTGTAACCTGCACTTCAGCACATCACAAGAAAAATGATATTTTCAACTGTTCTTGATTCCAGTCTGTTACTCAATCCCAGGTATCGATTATTCTATATATAAACCCCCTGCACCCCTCAATTAGATTCCAGCCTGTAACTCAATCCCGGGTAACTATTATTCTCTATATAAATCCCCTGATCCCCTCCCTTAGATTCCAGTCTGTAACTCACTCCCTGGTATCTGTTATTCTATATATAAACCACCACGAACCCCTCGATTAGATTCCAGCCTGTAACTCACTCCCAGGTATCTGTTATTATATATATAAACCACCCCGAACCCTTCGCTTGGATTCCAGTCTGTAACTCTCTCCTGGGTATCTGTTATTCAATAAATAAACCCCCTGAAGTCCTCGATTAGATTCCAGTCTGTAACTCATTCCCGTGTAACTTTTATTCTGTATATAAATGTTCCAAACCCCTCGACTAGATTTCAGTCTGTTACTCATCCCCGGGCTTCTGTTATTCTATATGTATTATATTCATATGATTTGTATATAAACCACCCCGAACCCCTCGATTAAATACCAGTCTGTAACTAACTCCCGGGTATCTGTTATTCTATATATAAACCACCACGATCCCCTCGATTAGATTCCAGCCTGTAACTCACTCCCAGGTATCTGTTATTATATATATAAACCACCCCGAACCCTTCGCATGGATTCCAGTCTGTAACTCACTCCCGGGTATCTGTCATTCTATATATAATCCACCCCGAACCCCTCGATTAGATTCCAGTCTGTAACTCACTCCCGGGTATCTGTTATTCAAGATATAAACCACCCCAATCCCCTCAATTAGATTCTAGTCTGTAACTCTCTCCTGGGTATCTGTTATTCTATATATAATCCACCCCGAACCCCTCGATTAGAATCCAGTCTGTGACTCACTCCTGGGCGTTTGTTATTCTATATATAATCCACCGCGAACCCCTCAATTAGATTCCAGTCAGTAACTCACTCCCGGGTAACTGTTATTCTATATATAATCCACCCCGAACCCCTCGATTAGATTCCAGTCTGTAACTCACTCCCGGGTATCTGTTATTCTATATATAATCCACCCCGAACCCCTCGATTAGATTCCAGTCTGTAACTCACTCCCGGGAATTTTTTATTCTGTATATAAACCGCCCCGAACCCCTCGATTAGATTCCAGTCTGTAACTAACTCCCGGGTATCTGTTATTCTATATATAAACCACCCCGAACCCCTCGATTAGATTCCAGTCTGTAACTCAATCCTTGGTATCTATTATTCCATATATAAACCCCACAAAACCCTCGATTAGATTCCAGTCTGCAACTCACTCCCGGGTATCTATTATTCTATATATAAACCCCACAAACGCCTCGATTAGATTCCAGCACTTCCACATCACAAGTTGAGGAAGGGGTCTCCCCCCATTTTAAAGTTGGTTAAAGGCTCTCCCGCCAAATTTAAGATGGAGAAGGGATGTCTCACAGGATATTGTTCTTTACACTCAATAATGTTAACACATTTTTGAACATTTTCAGTTTCCCCCTACACTTTCTCTTTCTTTCATCCTGTCTCGTTCCTTCTCTCCCTCTCCATCCCATCTCTCTGCCACTCTATACATTTCTCTGTTTCTCTAACTCACCCCATATCTTTACCCTACACTCGCTCCCCTCTCTTCATCTCTCTCTCTCAACTCATCACTTTTTTATCGCTTGATCTCCTCTCTCTATCTCACTCGCTTCCCCAGCTCTCTTTCCCTCTCTCCCTGCCTCTCTTCCTCTGAGAATCTAGTCTACAAACACCAGGCAGCCATTTTAGGTTTGTTCACAGTGGCCATTTTATGTCCCCACAGGAATGGGACACTTAGGACAGAGTTGACTCATGTAACATTAGTATTTTAAACGTGACAGAGACACAGGTATGGAGACATAAATTCCACGTGTATTCCCTGGAATATTGAAGGATCCGGGCGTTCAGTCCCACACTTTGCTGTTGTGAATTTGAATTCTGAATTTTCTAAAACTGGATCTGGAAGTAAAAACCCCCGGGATGGAATGATTGACATTCTTTCTGCTGCTGCAAAGCCCGTGTCTGTGTCTGTTTCTCAGTATTTATTAACAATTTAAGATAATAGTTTAGAATGCCACAAGTTTGCCATAATGTCTGGAAAGAGGGTTGAAACAGAGGGGCTGAGACAGTAAAACAAGAGGAGTGGGTGTGAATAGACACAGGATCTGGGGGTCTCCAATGTGTAGAATCTGCCCAGCTCCCAGTCACATCTTTTAGAAAAGGCCGAATTGCGAAAATGAATCCAGGGACAGTGAAGCAAGTGACTCACTAAGAATGAGAGCATTTTAAACATTCATTCTTTCACTGCAAAGCGCTCAGTCTTTCTGAGGTTCTGAAGGGGTCGGGGGTCTTCACTGTCTTAGTCCCTCTCCAACTTGCTGCCTCTCTCTCTCTCTGTGTAAATATTGCCCCATTTAAAAAGTGCTGAGCAGAGCTGGCTGTACCTTGTGGGATCTTGCTGTGCACAAATTCCCTGCAGTGTTTCATGCTGTGCCTGTTTCATCTGAAACCTGAGGCTGTTTAGAAGCTTGTTATAATTCCAAAATAAGACAGGGAGTTTAGCACCTTCTGGAGACTGATGGGTGGACAGGGGGAACCATTTTAATTCAGTTTACACAGCTTCTGTGTGTGGATTTCTCTCTCTCTCTCCATCCTCCTGATCTTGCTGTGCCCACAGGCGCCTGTGGCCTTTCCCCACATGAGAGAGAGAGAAAGGAGAGGTCAGGGGAAAGAGGGGGAGAGATAACAAAACAGAGAGGAGTTGGTGTGGGTAGGTGAGATGACACTGGGTCCGGGGGAGAGAGAGAGAGGGCTCCTCGTGTGCAGTCACTGCCCAGCTCCCAGTCAGGGCCTTCAAGAAAGTGGGATTTGACCCCAACTGAAATCCCGAGGCAGTGATTTGAAAATGTCTCCTGAGAGAATCCAGCTGCTCCCCAGTTTGAGTTTCAGCCCTTTCAGGGGGTTGTGGTGGTGGGGAGGGAGGGAACTGAGGGGATGGCCCCCAGACTGGGGAATTCCCACGGGGAAATCGGGGAGAGAGAGGCTTTCACAGCAGGTGTGGAGATAGGGAATGTCATGGGATCCTGCTGTGTAAAAAAACAAAACAAAGAGGCCGCCAGCCTTTCCTGAACTGCATCAGTGACCACACTTGATAGAAATGGGTTCATGGAGGGTGAAGCAGTCGGACACAGAGGGAGAGGGAGAGGGAGAGAGAGAGAGAGATAGAGAGGGAGAGGGAGAGGGAGGGGGCCTGAAATGAGAACCCGGAGCCTGTGCGAAGGCTTCTTCTCACCCCCAGACTCATGTCGGTGTGTGTTAGACAGGCCAGGCCACGGGCTTTCCTGGGTTAAATGGAAGGGGCAGCAGCCATTTCAATTGAGTTTAATGTAGATCTGAGGGTGCGGGCTGGTGGTGAGGGTGGGGCGAGAGCAGCCCCCAGTCTCTGTCTCTCCAGCTTGTTCCCTCTCTCCCTCTCTCTCTCCAGCCAATTCTGCCCATAATTCATCTTTCAATAAAATGTATAAAAACACCAATGTAATTTGTCATTACTTTAATTGGGGGTTGGGGAGGTTGTTGGGTGGGGGAGAGAGAGGGGATGAGGCCCATTCCCCACTCACTGTCCCGCTATCCTCAGCCAATACATTTTTAACTGGTCATGAGCAGGTGGGGAGTGGGATCTTGCTGTGTACACATGGTCTCCAACCCCCACCGCCCTGCTCCTTGCCCCCCACAACAGTGACCACACTTTCAAAATAAAGGGGGCAGAGAAAGAGGAGAGTGCGGAGGAAGGGGTGATGCAGGCAGAGAGAGAGGAGGTTGCAGAAGGAGGGTTGATGGGGGCAGAGAGAGAGGTGGGTGTGGAGGGTGGGGTGATGGGGGCAGAGAGAGAGGAGGTTGCGGAGGGAGGGTTCATGGGGGCAGAGAGAGAGGTGGGTGCGGAGGGAGGGGTGATGGGGGCAGAGAGAGAGGTGGTTGCGGAGGGACGGGTGATGGGGGCAGTGAGAGAGGAGGGTGCGGTGGGAGGGGTGATGGGTGCAGAGAGAGAGGTGGGTGCGGAGGGAGGGGTGATGGGGGCAGAGAGAGAGGAGGGTGCAGAGGGAGGGGGATAGACTGAGGCCTGGTCCACAGGCTTCACCCACGTGATTTGTGTCTGTTTATTACCCCAATCGAGGTTTAATTTCCATCTCTGAGACACAGAGTGAGAGAGTGAATGAGTGAGGGGGACAGAGATGTGAGTGAGATAGGAAGAGAGATACAGAGAGAAACACAGGGGATGGGAAAGGTCTCTCAATCTGTTTTAGCCTCTGGTTTATAACTGGGATATTTTTGTATTTGGATGTTGCGAAGAGGTTGTGTAACTGTGAAGGGGTCGGTATGGGGGGGGATGGAATCCTGGGCTCTTGCTGTGCTATTTTGTTTAGAAATGTTCTTGCTTTGTGTTTTAGTCAATTCTTTTCCCTCTCTCTTTTCCCCAGGAATTTGGAGTTTGAAGACTGCAATGTGATTATGAATCCATGGGCAGGAGCTTTTCCCCAGCTTGGATGGATGGACTCAGGCCTGTTCCACACCCCCCCACCCACCCACGTGAGTTGTGTCTCTTTATGACCCCGAAGTTTAATTTTAATCTCGGAGGGACCCTGGTTTTTGGTTCATCGATGAAGCGGTTTCTGTTAGATGATGGGGTGCTGGATTTTGAAACCCTGGGGTTAAAATATCCCGGCCTTGCGATTAGTCACAAACACATTAACCCTTTGGTGTGTGACAAAGAGGAGATTAAAAATCTGAAACCTGAGGCTGTTTAGAAGCTTGTTATAATTCCAAAATAAGACAGGGAGTTTAGCACCTTCTGGAGACTGATGGGTGGACAGGGGGAACCATTTTAATTCAGTTTACGCAGCTTCTGTGTTTGGATTTCTCTCTCTCTCTCTCTCTCCATCCTCCTGATCTTGCTGTGTCCACAGGGGCCTGTGGCCTTTCCCCACATGAGAGAGAGAGAAAGGAGAGGTCAGGGGAAAGAGGGGAAGAGATAACAAAACAGAGAGGAGTTGGTGTGGGTAGGTGAGAAGACACAGGGTCCGGGGGGAGAGAGAGAGGGCTCCTCGTGTGCAGTCACTGCCCAGCTCCCAGTCAGGGCCTTCCAGAAAGTGGGATTTGACCCCAACTGAAATCCCGAGGCAGTGATTTGAAAATGTCTCCTGAGAGAATCCCGCTGCTCCCCAGTTTGAGTTTCAGCCCTTTCAGGGGGTTGTGGTGCTGGGGAGGGAGGGGACTGAGGGGATGGCCCTCTGACTGTGGAATTCCCACGGGGAAGACGGGGAGAGAGAGGCTTTCACAGCAGGTGTGGAGATAGGGAAAGTCATGGGATCCTGCTGTGTATAAAAATAAAACAAAGAGGCCGCCAGCCTTTCCTGAACGGCATCAGTGACCACACTTGATAGAAATGGGTTCATGGAGGGTGAAGCAGTCGGAGAGAGAGAAGAGGGAGAGGGAGAGGGAGAGGGAGAGGGCCTGAAATGAGAACCCGGAGCCTGTGCAAAGGCTTCTTCTCACCCCCAGAGTCATGTCGGTGTGTGTTAGACAGGCCGGGCCACGGGCTTTCCTGGGTTAAATGGAAGGGGCAGCAGCCATTTCAACTGAGGTTAATGTAGATCTGAGGGTGCGGGCTGGTGGTGAGGGTGGGGGGAGAGCAGCCCCCAGTCTCTGTCTCTCCAGCTTGTTCCCTCTCTCCCTCTCTCTCTCCAGCCAATTCTGTCCATAATTCATCTTTCAATAAAATGTATAAAAACACCAATGTAATTTGTCGTTACTTTAATTGGGGGCGGGGGAGGTTGTTGGGGGGGGAGAGAGAGGGGATGAGGCCCATTCCCCACTCACTGTCCCGCTATCCTCAGCCAATACATTTTCAACTGGTTATGAGCAGGTGGGGAGTGGGATCTTGCTGTGTACACATGGTCTCCAACCCCCACCGCCCTGCTCCTTGCCCCCCACAACAGTGACCACACTTTCAAAATAAAGGGGGCAGAGAAAGAGGAGAGTGCAGAGGAAGGGGTGATGGGGGCAGAGAGAGAGGAGGTTGCAGAGGGAGGGTTGATGGGGACAGAGAGAGAGGTGGGTGCGGAGGGAGGGGTGATAGGGGCAAAGAGAGAGGTGGGTGCGGAGGGAGGGTTGATGGGGGCAGAGAGAGAGGTGGGTGCGGAGGGTGGGGTGATGGGGGCAGAGAGACAGGAGGTTGCGGAGGGAGGGGTGATGGCGGCAGAGAGAGAGGAGGGTGCGGAGGGTGGGGTGATGGGGGCAGAGAGAGAGGAGGTTGCGGAAGGAGGGTTGATGGGGGCATAGAGAGAGGTGGGTGCGGAGGGAGGGGTGATGGGGGCAGAGAGAGAGGTGGGTGCGGAGGGAGGGCTGATGGGGGCAGAGAGAGAGGTGGGTGCGGAGGGTGGGGTGATGGGGGCATAGAGAGAGGTGGGTGCGGAGGAAGGTGTTGATGGGGGCAGAGAGAGGAGAGTGCGGAGGGAGGGGTTGATGGGGGCAGAGAGAGAGGTGGGTGCAGAGGGAGGAGTGATGGGGGCAGAGAGAGAGAAAGAGGAACAGATTGAGGGAGACTTCGACAGAGAGGGTCTGGGGGTGTTGGGGGCTCGGAGGCAGGGGAAGGAGACACAGGGTCTGCGGGTGTCCCCCTCCATTGTGTGACTGCTCGTGGGATCCTGCTGTGCAGAATTGCCTTAGTTGCAACTCTAATAACTATTTGATTGACTGGGGGATGTGATTGTGGAACTATAAATGTAAAAGATGGCCAGTGTGGTGTGGATTTTGTCGATGGTGAGACAGGAGCTTTCCAGAGTGCCCTTTCTATCCAGCACTCACAGGGGCGTGGAATTAAAAAGGCCGGAACTTGTACCCGGGTCTAATTCACCAAGAGCACAGGGCCCGTGTCTGAGAGCAATTCATGTCACGGTGAAAGGTAAAGGCCCAGCAGCCAATTTAATTCACTTCACCGATCTCTGACTGTCTAATTCTCAGTCTCCTCTCTCCCCCTCGGTCTCTCCAATGGGGGAAGTGAGAGAGAGAGAGAAGGGGGGAGTGAGTGAGGTGAAACAGAGGGGCTGAGATAGTAAAACAAGAGGAGGGGGTGGTGAATAGACACAGGATCTGGGGGTCTCCAATGTGTAGACTCTGCCCAGCTCCCAGTCACATCTTTTAGAAAAGGCCGAATTGCGAAAATGAATCCAGGGACAGTGAAGCAAGTGACTCACTAACAATGATAGCATTTTAAACATTCATTCTTTCACTGCAAAGCGCTCAGTCTTTCTGAGGTTCTGAAGGGGTCGGGGGTCTTCACTGTCTTAGTCCCTCTCCAGCTTGCGGCCTCTCTCTCTCTGTGTAAATATTGCCCCATTTAAAAAGTGCTGAACAGAGCTGGCTGCACCTTGTGGGATCTTGCTGTGCACAAATTCCCTGCAGTGTTTCATACTGTGCCACAACCAGTTAATTTATTAAAAATGTGCTGATTGGACTCATTTCCTGTCCCTCAGGTGCCCTTTACCAAGTCCTAACTGTGAGTGTGTGTAAAAGTTTGTGCTAATTCCTGAATAATGCTGGTGTTTTAGGCAGGGCGATGAATTTGGAGGTGGAACATCTTTTGAATTCAGTCTCTCTAGGATGTGTCCCTACGTTACAACAGAGAGAGAGGGGGGAGATTGAGGGAAACAGGAAAAGACAGTGACACAGAGGCAGGGGGTTGGGGGTGAGGAAGAGACACAGGGTCTGGGGGGGGTTAGGGGAGGGTCTCCAGTGTGGAGTCAGTGCCCAGCTCCCTGTCTCTGCAGAAAAGCCTCAGTCACACCCTCCCGGGGACGCTTGGTTTGTAAAAATCGATGCTGGGACGGAGATTTCAAAAAGTCTCCCCCAGGAAGCAGCAGCTTGTTCCCGGTTTGAAGAGAAGGAGTTTAGGCCTTTCTGGGGATGTGTCCGGACTCAGAGCACACATGGTGCCCGGCGGGGGGGGAGAGGGGGAAGAGGGAGGGTTACAGCAGGCATGAGGCTGGGGAAGGAAATGTGTCTCCCTGTTCCCATCCGGATAGCATTACATTGCTGCCTGTGGGATCCCCCTGTGCAGAAACGGCCTGCAGCTTTTCCTGAACTGCAACAGGGAACACACAACGTTTCTGGGGGAGGGGGTGGCATTTCCCTGTCTCTGTCACTCCAGCTTTCTCTCTCCCTCTCTCTTTCCAGACAGGACCCCTTGCTGATCCTGTCCATTGAATGTTAATAACAACACAGTACCATTTGCAGCTCCTGTCCACTGAGGGTTAATCCCAGGACAGACATGGTCTCAACAAGGGCCTGTCTTTATTTTTGGCTTAATAATAAATTTATATTTCTTTCCCCTGTTGGTTGTGTTACCCCAGTTCCAAACCCTGATCTCACACAGACCCCCAAAACAATGGCAGTAATCGCAGTCCCCAACCCACTCTCCCTCTCACCCCAACCCACTCTCCCTCTCACCCCAACCCACTCTCCCTCTCACCCCAACCCACTCTCCCTCTCACCCCAACCCACTCTCCCTCTCACCCCAACCCACTCTCCCTCTCACCCCAACCCACTCTCCCTCACACCCCAACCCACTCTCCCTCTCACCCCAACCCACTCTCCCTCTCACCCCAACCCACTCTCCCTCACACCCCAACCCACTCTCCCTCACACCCCAACCCACTCTCCCTCTCACCCCAACCCACTCTCCCTCTCATCCCAACACTCTCTCCCTCTCACCCCAACATAGTCTACCTCTCACCCCAACACTCTGTCCCTCTCACCCCAATATTGTCTCCCTCTCACCCCAACCCTCATTCCCTCTCACTCCAACCCTCTCTACCTCTCAACACACCCCATTCACCCTCTCACACCAACCATCTCACCATCTCATCCCCACTCTCTCTCCCTCTCACTCCAACACACTCTCCCTCTCACCCCAACACTGTCTCCCTCTCACCCCAACACTGTCTCCCTCTCAACCCAACACTGTCTCCCTCTCAACCCAACACTGTCTCCCTCTCACCCCAACACTGTCTCCCTCTCACCCCAACATTGTCTCCCTATCACCCCAACACTGTCTCCCTCTCACCCCAACACTGTCTCCCTCTCACCCCAACACTGTCTCCATCTCACCGCAACACTGTCTCCCTCTCACCGCAACACTGTCTCCCTCTCACCGCAACACTGTCTCCCTCTCACCCCAACACTGTCTCCCTCTCACCCCAACACTGTCTCCCTCTCACCCCAACACTGTCTCCCTCTCACCCCAACACTGTCTCCCTCTCACCCCAACACTGTCTCCCTCTCACCCCAACACTGTCTCCCTCTCACCCCAACACTGTCTCCCTCTCACCCCAACACTGTCTCCCTCTCACCCCAACACTGTCTCCCTCTCACCCCAACACTGTCTCCCTCTCACCCCAACACTGTCTCCATCTCACCCCAACACTGTCTCCCTCTCACCCCAACACTGTCTCCCTCTCACCCCAACACTGTCTCCCTCTCACCCCAACACTGTCTCACTCTCACCGCAACACTGTCTCCCTCTCACCCCAACAATGTCTCCCTCTCACCCCAACACTGTCTCCCTCTCACCCCAACACTGTCTCCCTCTCACCCCAACACTGTCTCCCTCTCACCCCAATACTGTCTCCCTCTCACCCCAATACTGTCTCCCTCTCACCCCAATACTGTCTCCCTCTCACCCCAACAATGTCTCCCTCTCACCCCAACACTGTCTCCCTCTCACCCCAACACTGTCTCTCTCTCACCCCAACACTGTCTCCCTCTCACCCCAACACTGTCTCCCTCTCACCCCAACCCTCATTCCCTCTCACTCCAACCCTCTCTGCCTCTCAACACAACCCATTCTCCCTCTCATACGAACCAACTCACCATCTCATCCCCACTCTCTCTCCCTCTCACTCCAACACTCTCTCCCTCTCACCCCAACACTGTCTCCCTCTCACCCCAACACTGTCTCCCTCTCAACCCAACACTGTCTCCCTCTCAACCCAACACTGTCTCCCTCTCACCCCAACACTGTCTCCCTCTCACCCCAACATTGTCTCCCTATCACCCCAACACTGTCTCCCTCTCACCCCAACACTGTCTCCCTCTCACCCCAACATTGTCTCCATCTCACCGCAACACTGTCTCCCTCTCACCGCAACACTGTCTCCCTCTCACCGCAACACTGTCTCCCTCTCACCCCAACACTGTCTCCCTCTCACCCCAACACTGTCTCCCTCTCACCCCAACACTGTCTCCCTCTCACCCCAACACTGTCTCCCTCTCACCCCAACACTGTCTCCCTCTCACCCCAACACTGTCTCCCTCTCACCCCAACACTGTCTCCCTCTCACCCCAACACTGTCTCCCTCTCACCCCAACACTGTCTCCCTCTCACCCCAACACTGTCTCCATCTCACCCCAACACTGTCTCCCTCTCACCCCAACACTGTCTCCCTCTCACCCCAACACTGTCTCCCTCTCACCCCAACACTGTCTCCCTCTCACCCCAACACTGTCTCCCTCTCACCGCAACACTGTCTCCCTCTCACCCCAACAATGTCTCCCTCTCACCCCAACACTGTCTCCCTCTCACCCCAACACTGTCTCCCTCTCACCCCAACACTGTCTCCCTCTCACCCCAATACTGTCTCCCTCTCACCCCAATACTGTCTCCCTCTCACCCCAACAATGTCTCCCTCTCACCCCAACACTGTCTCCCTCTCACCCCAACACTGTCTCTCTCTCACCCCAACACTGTCTCCCTCTCACCCCAACACTGTCTCCCTCTCACCCCAACCCTCATTCCCTCTCACTCCAACCCTCTCTGCCTCTCAACACAACCCATTCTCCCTCTCATACGAACCAACTCACCATCTCATCCCCACTCTCCCTCTCACCCCAACATTATCTCCCTCTCACCCAAACTCTATCTCCCTCTCACCCCAACTCTCTCTCCCAATCTCCCCAACTCTCTCTCCCTATCACTCCCACCCACTCTACCTCCTACCCCAACACTCTCTCCCTATCACCCCGAACCACTCACCCAAAAGCTCTCTCACTCTCATCCCCACTCTCTCACCCTCTCCCCCCAACTCTCTCTCACTCTCACCAACTCCTCATTCCCTCTTACACCAGCCCTCTCTCCCTCTCACCCAACCCTCTCTCCCTCTCACCCCATCCTTCTCTCCCTCTCACCCCAAACCTCTCTCCCTCTCACCCCATCGTTCTCTCCCTCTCACCCCAACACTCTCTCCCTCTCACCCCAACTCTCTCAACCTCACAGCACAACCCTCTCTAACTCTCACCAAAACTCTCTCCCACTCACCCCAAACTTCTCTCCCTCTCAATGCAACCCTCTCTCCCTCTCAACACAACCCGCTCTCCCACTCACCCCAACTCTCTCTCCCTCTCACCCCAACAGTCTCTCCCTCTCACTCCAAACCTCCCACCCTCATACCCCAACTCACTCTCTCTCTCACCCCAACCCTCTCTCCCTCTCACCCCTAACCTCTCTCCCTCCCTTCCCATCTCTCTCACACCAACTCTCCCTCCCTATCACTCCAAACCTCTCACCCAAAAGCTCTCTCACTCTCATTCGCACTCTCTCACCCTCTCACTCCAACTCTCTCTCACTCTCTCCCTTTCACAAGCTTTCTCTCTTTCACAATCCCTCTCACACGCTCGCTCTCACACTCTATCTCTTGCACGCACAATCTCCCACGCACACACACCATCTCTCTCTCACACACACAATCTCTGTCTCTCACATGCACTCTCTCTCTGATCATCATCTTGGCCCACACCCTCTCTGCCAACCCCACGCTTTCTCTTCCACCCCCCAAACTATCTCTGCACCATCGCACCCACCACCACCACCCGTGCTCTCTCATTCCAATGCTCTCTCCAGTTATGGATGAGAGAGAGTTGGTGAGGGAGGATGGAGATCCTTTCTTAACCCGTTTCTCAGTCTCTATTTCTCTCTGCGAGTGTTTGATGGGAACAGTATGGAGGGATCTTAATTCTATATTTAACCCTGTGCTGTACCTGTCCTGGGAGTGTTAGTTGGGGACAGTATAGAGGGAGCTTTACTCTGTATCTAACCCCGTGCTGTACCTGTCCTGGGAGCGTTTGATGGGGACAGTGTAGAGGGAGCTTTACTCTGTATCTAACCCCGTGCTGTACCTGTCCTGGGAGTGTTTGATGGGGACAGTATAGAGGGAGCTTTACTCTCCATCTAACCCTGTGCTGTGCTTGCCCTCGGATTGTTTGATGGGGACAGTGCAGAGGGAGCTTTATTCTGTATCTAACCCCGTGCTGTACCTGTCCTGGGAGCGTTTGATGGGGACAGTATAGAGGGAGCTTTACTCTCCATCTAACCCTGTGCTGTGCTTGCCCTCGGATTGTTTGATGGGGACAGTGCAGAGGGAGCTTTACTCTGTATCTAACCCCGTGCTGTACCTGTCCTGGGAGCGTTTGATGGGGACAGTGTAGAGGGAGCTTTACTCTGTATCTAACCCCGTGCTGTACCTGTCCTGGGAGTGTTTGATGGGGACAGTATAGAGGGAGCTTTACTCTCCATCTAACCCTGTGCTGTGCTTGCCCTCGGATTGTTTGATGGGGACAGTGCAGAGGGAGCTTTATTCTGTATCTAACCCCGTGCTGTAGCTGCCCTGGGAGTGTTTGATGGGTACAGTATAGAGGGAGCTTTTCTCTGTATCAAACCCTGTCCTGTTCATGTCCTGGGAGTGTTTGATGGGGACAGTATCGTGGGAGATTTACTCTGTATCTAACCCCGTGCTGTACCTGTCCTGGGAGTGTTTGATGGGGACAGTATTGAGGGAGATTTACTCTGTATATAACCCTGTCCTGTACCAGCCCTGGGAGTTTTTGATGGGGACAGGTTAGACGGAGCTTTACTCTGTATCTAACCCAGTGCTGTACCAGTCCTGGGAGTGTATGATGGGGACAGTATTGTGGGAGCTTTACTCTGTATCTAACCCTTTGCTGTACCACTCCTGGGAGTGTTTGATCGATACAGTGTAGAGGGAGCTTTACTCTTTATCTAACCCAGTGCTTCTCCTGCCCTGGGAGTGTTTGATGGGGAAAGTGTAGGGGTAGCTTTACTCTGTATCTAACCCCGTGCTGTACCAGTCCTGGGAGTGTTTGATGGGGAGAGTATAGAGGGAGCTTTACTCTGTATCTAACCCTGTGCTGTACCAGTCCTGGGAGTGTTTGATGAAGACAGTGTAGAGGGATCTTTACTCTATATCTAACCCAGTGCTTTACCTGCCCTGGGAGTGTTTTATGGGGAAAGTGTAGAGGGAGCTTTACTCTGTATCTAACCCTGTCCTGTTCCTGTCCTGGGAGTGTTTGATGGGGACAGTGGAGAGGGAGCTTTACTCTGTATCCAACCCTGTGCTGTACCTGTCCTGGGAGTGTTTGATGGGGACGTTGTAGAGGGAGATTTAATCTTTATCTAACTCCGTGCTGTACCCTTCCTGGGAGTGTTTGATGGGGACAGTGTAGAGGATGCTTTACGATGTATCTAACCCCATGCTGTACCTGTCCTGGGAGTGTTTGATGGGGACGGTGTAGAGGTAGCTTTACTCTGTATCTTACCCCGTGCTGTACCTGTCCAGGTAGTGTTTGATGGGGACAGCGTAGAGGAAACTTAACTCTGTATCTAACCCCGTGCTGTACCTGCCCTGGGAGTGTTTGATGGGGACGGTGATGAGGGTGATTTACTCTGTATCTAACCCTGTCCTGTACCTGTCCTCGGAGTGTCTGATGGGTACAGTGTAACGGGAGCTTTACTCTGTATCTAACCCCGTGCTGTACCTGCCCTGGGAGTGTATGATGGAGCCAGTGTAGTGGGAGCTTTACGCTGTATCTAACCCAGTGCTTTAACTGCCCTGGGAGTGTTTGATGGGGAAAGAGTAGAGGTTGCTTTACTCTGTATCTAACCCTGTCCAGTTCCTGTCCTGGGAGTGTTTGATGGGAACAGTGTAGAGGGAGCTTTACTCTGTATCTAACCCTGTCCTGTTCCTGTCATGGGAGTGTTTGATGGGGACAGTGTAGAGGGAGCTTTACTCTGTATCTAACCCCTTGCTTTACCTGTCCTGGGAGTGTTTGATGGGGACAGTGTAGAGGGAGCTTTACTCTGTATCTAACCCAGTGCTTTACCTGCCCTGGGAGTGTTTGATGAGGAAAGTGTAGAGGTTACCCACTCCCGGGTATCAGATATTCTATATATAAACCCAGCAAACCCCTAGATTAGATTCCAGTCTGTAACTCACTCCCGCCTATCAGTGATTCTATTTATAAATCCCCGAAACTCTCGATTAGATTCCAGTCTGTAACTCACGCTCGGGTATCTGTGATTCTATTTATAAATCCCCGAAACTCTTGATCAGATTCCAGTCTATAACTCACTCTCAGGTATCTGATTTTCTTTATTTAAACCATGCCAAAAATCCTCCATTAGATTCGAATCTGTTACTCATTCCCGGGTATCTATCAGCCTATATATATATATACCCTCCAAACCCATCAATTCGATCCCAGTCTGTAACTCCATCACGGGTATCTGTTATTCTATATATAATCCACCTCGAACCCCTCGTTTAGATTCCAGCCTGTAACTCACTCCCAGGTATCTGTTATTATATATATAAAACACCCCGACCCCTTCGATTAGATTGCAGTCTGTAACTCTCTCCCGGGTATCTGTTGTTTTATAAATAAACCCCCTGAAGTCCTCGATTAGATTCCAGTTTGTAACTCACTCCCGGGTATCTGTTATTCAAGATATAAACCACCCCAAACCCCTCGATTAGATTCCAGTCTGTAACTCTCTCCCGGGTATCTGTTATTCTATATATAATCCACCTCGAACCCCTCGATTAGATTCCAGTCTGTAACTCACTCCCGGGTATCTGTTATTCTATATATAATCCACCCCGAACCCCTCGATTAGATTCCAGTCTGTAACTCACTCCCGGGTATCTGTTATTCTATATATAAACCACCCCGAACCCCTCGATTAGATTCCAGTCTGTAACTCACTCCCGGGGATCTTTTATTCTATATATAAATCCCCCAAACCCCTCGGTTAGATTCCAGTCTGTAACTCACTCCCGGGTATTTGTTATTCTATATATAAACCACCCCGAACCCCTCGATTAGATTCCAGTCTGTAACTCACTCCCGGGTGTCTTTTATTCTATATATAAACCACCCCGAACCCCTCGATTAGATTCCAGTCTGTAACTCAATCCCGGGGATCTTTTATTCTATATATAAATCCCCCAAACCCCTCGGTTAGATTCCAGTCTGTAACTCACTCCCGGGTATTTGTTATTCTATATGTAAACCACCCCGAACCCCTCGATTAGATTCCAGTCTGTAACTCACTCCTGGGTATCTCTTATTCTATATATAAACCCCACAAACCCCTCGATTAGATTCCAGTCTGTAACTCACTCCTGGGTATCTCTTATTCTGTATATAAACCCCACAAACCCCTAGATTAGATTCCAGCACTTCCTCATCAAAAGTTGAGGAAGGGGTCTCCCCCCATCTTAAAGTTGGTTAAAGGCTCTCCCTCCAATTTTAAGGTGGAGAAGGGATATCTCACAGGATATTGTTCTTTACACTCAATAATGTTAACACATTTTTGAACATTTCCAGTTGCCCCCTACACTTTCTCTTTCTGTCATCCTGTCTCGTTCCTTCTCTCCCTCTCCCAACCCATCTCTCTGCCACTCTATACATTTCTCTGCTTCTCTAACTCACCCCATATCTTTACCCTAACTCGCTCCCCTCTCTTCATCTCTCTCTCTCAAGTCATCACTTTTTTATCGCTTGATCTCCTCTCTCTATCTCACTCACTTACCCAGCTCTCTTTCCCTCTCTCCCTGAATCTCTTCCTCTGACAATCTAGTCTACAAACACCAGGCAGCCATTTTAGGTTTGTTCACAGTGGCCATTTTATGTCCCCACAGCACTGGGACACTTAGGACAGAGTTGACTCATGTAACATTAGTACTTTAAATGTGACAGAGACACAGGTATGGAGACATAAATTCCACGTGTATTCCCTGGAATATTGAAGGATCCGGGCATTCCGTCCCACACTTTGCTGTTGTAAATTTGAATTCTGAATTTTCTAAAACTGAATCTGGAAGTAAAAACCCCCGGGATGGAATGATTGACATTCTTTCTGCTGCTGCAAAGCCCGTGTCTGTGTCTGTTTCTCAGTATTTATTAACAATTTAAGATAATAGTTTAGAATGCCACAAGTTTGCCTTAATGTCTGGAAAGAGGGTTGAAACAGAGGGGCTGAGGTAGCAAAACAAGAGGAGGGGGTGTGAATAGACACAGGATCTGGGGGTCTCCAATGTGTAGACTCTGCCCAGCTCCCAGTCACATCTTTTAGAAAAGGCCGAATTGCGAAAATGAATCCAGGGACAGTGAAGTAAGTGACTCACTAACAATGAGAGCATTTTAAACATTCATTCTTTCACTGCAAAGCGCTCAGTCTTTCTGAGGTTCTGAAAGGGTCGGGGGTCTTCACTGTCTTAGCGCCTCTCCAACTTGCTGCCTCTCTCTGTGTAAATATTGCCCCATTTAAAAAGTGCTGAACAGAGCTGGCTGCACCTTGTGGGATCATGCTGTGCACAAATTCCCTGCAGTGTTTCATACTGTGCCACAACCAGTTAATTTATTAAAAATGTGCTGATTGGACTCATTTCCTGTCCCTCAGAAGCCCTTTATAGTCCTAACTGTGAGAGTGTGTAAAAGTTTGTGCTAATTCCTGAATAATGCTGGTGTTTTAGGCAGGGCGATGAATTGGGAGGTGGAACAGTCATTTGAATTCAGTCTCTCTAGGATGTGTCCCTACGTTACAACAGAGAGAGAGGGGGGAGATTGAGGGAAACAGGAAAAGACAGTGACACAGAGGCAGGGGGTAGGGGGTGAGGAAGAGACACAGGGTCTGGGGGGGGTTAGGGGAGGGTCTCCAGTGTGGAGTCAGTGCCCAGCTCCCAGTCTCTGCAGAAAAGCCTCAGTCACACCCTCCCGGGGACGCCTGGTTTGTAAAAATCGATGCTGGGACGGAGATTTCAAAAAGTCTCCCCCAGGAAGCAGCAGCTTGTTCCCGGTTTGAAGGGAAGGAGTTTAGGCCTTTCTGGGGATGTGTCCGGACTCAGAGCACACATGGTGCCCGGGGAGGGGGGGAGAGGGGGAAGAGGGAGGGTTACAGCAGGCATGAGGCTGGGGAAGGAAATGTGTCTCCCTGTTCCCATCCGGATATCATTGCATTGCTGCCTGTGGGATCCCCCTGTGCAGAAACGGCCTGCAGCTTTTCCTGAACTGCAACAGGGAACACACGACGTTTCTGGGGGAGGGGGTGGCATTTCCCTGTCTCTGTCACTCCAGCTTTCTCTCTCCCTCTCTCTTTCCAGATAGGACCCCTTGCTGATCCTGTCCATTGAATGTTAATAACAAGACAGGACCCCTTGCTGCTCCTGTCCACTGAGGGTTAATCCCAGGACAGACATGGTCTCAACAAGGGCCTGTCTTTATTTTTGGCTTAATAATAAATTTATATTTCTTTCCCCTGTTGGTTGTGTTACCCCAGTTCCAAACCCTGATCTCACACAAACCCCCAAAACAATGGCAGCAATCGCAGTCCCCAACCCACTCTCCCTCTCACCCCAACCCACTCACCCTCTCACCCCAACCCACTCTCCCTCACACCCCAACCCACTCTCCCTCTCACCCCAACCCACTCTCCCTCTCAACCCAACCCACTCTCCCTCTCACCCCAACCCACTCTCCCTCTCACCCCAAACCTATCTCCCTCTCACCCCAACCCACTCTCCCTCTCACCCCAACCCACTCTCCCTCTCACCCCAACCCTCTCTCCCTCTCACCCCAACCCACTCTCCCTCTCACCCCAACCCACTCTCCCTCTCACCCCAACCCACTCTCCCTCTCACCCCAACCCACTCTCCCTCTCACCCCAACCCACTCTCCCTCTCACCCCAACCCACTCTCCCTCTCACCCCAACCCACTCTCCCTCACACCCCAACCCACTCTCCCTCTCACCCCAACCCACTCTCCCTCTCATCCCAACACTCTCTCCCTCTCACCCCAACATAATCTACCTCTCACCCCAACACTCTGTCCCTCTCACCCCAATATTCTCTCCCTCTCACCCCAACCCTCATTCCCTCTCACTCCAACCCTCTCTACCTCTCAACACACCCCATTCACCCTCTCACACCAACCATCTCACCATCTCATCCCCACTCTCTCTCCCTCTCACTCCAACACTCTCTCCCTCTCACCCCAACACTGTCTCCCTCTCACCCCAACACTGTCTCCCTCTCACCCCAACATTGTCTCCCTATCACCCCAACACTGTCTCCCTCTCACCCCAACACTGTCTCCCTCTCACCCCAACACTGTCTCCCTCTCACCGCAACACTGTCTCCCTCTCACCGCAACACTGTCTCCCTCTCACCGCAACACTGTCTCCCTCTCACCCCAACACTGTCTCCCTCTCACCCCAACACTGTCTCCCTCTCACCCCAACACTGTCTCCCTCTCACCCCAACACTGTCTCCCTCTCACCCCAACACTGTCTCCCTCTCACCCCAACACTGTCTCCCTCTCACCCCAACACTGTCTCCCTCTCACCCCAACACTGTCTCCCTCTCACCCCAACACTGTCTCCCTCTCACCCCAACACTGTCTCCCTCTCACCCCAACACTGTCTCCCTCTCACCCCAACACTGTCTCCCTCTCACCCCAACACTGTCTCACTCTCACCCCAACACTGTCTCCCTCTCACCCCAACAATGTCTCCCTCTCACCCCGACACTGTCTCCCTCTCACCCCGACACTGTCTCCCTCTCACCCCGACACTGTCTCCCTCTCACCCCAATACTGTCTCCCTCTCACCCCAACACTGTCTCCCTCTCACCCCAACAATGTCTCCCTCTTTCCCCAACACTGTCTCTCTCTCACCCCAACACTGTCTCTCTCTCACCCCAACACTGTCTCCCTCTCACCCCAACAATGTCTCCCTCTTTCCCCAACACTGTCTCTCTCTCACCCCAACACTGTCTCCCTCTCACCCCAACACTGTCTCCCTCTCACCCCAACCCTCATTCCCTCTCACTCCAACCCTCTCTGCCTCTCAACACAACCCATTCTCCCTCTCATACCAACCAACTCACCATCTCATCCCCACTCTCCCTCTCACCCCAACATTATCTCCCTCTCACCCAAACTCTATCTCCCTCTCACCCCAACTCTCTCTCCCAATCTCCCCAACTCTCTCTCCCTATCACTCCCACCCTCTCTACCTCCTACCCCAACACTCTCTCCCTATCACCCCGAACCACTCACCCAAAAGCTCTCTCACTCTCATCCCCACTCTCTCACCCTCTCCCCCCAACTCTCTCTCACTCTCACCAACTCCTCATTCCCTCTTACACCAGCCCTCTCTCCCTCTCACCCAACCCTCTCTCCCTCTCACCCCATCCTTCTCTCCCTCTCACCCCAAACCTCTCTCCCTCTCACCCCATCGTTCTCTCCCTCTCACCCCAACACTCTCTCCCTCTCACCCCAACTCTCTCAACCTCACAGCACAACCCTCTCTAACTCTCACCAAAACTCTCTCCCACTCACCCCAAACTTCTCTCCCTCTCAATGCAACCCTCTCTCCCTCTCAACACAACCCGCTCTCCCACTCACCCCAACTCTCTCTCCCTCTCACCCCAACAGTCTCTCCCTCTCACTCCAAACCTCCCACCCTCATACCCCAACTCACTCTCTCTCTCACCCCTAACCTCTCTCCCTCCCTTCCCCACTCTCTCACACCAACTCTCCCTCCCTATCACTCCAAACCTCTCACCCAAAAGCTCTCTCACTCTCATTCGCACTCTCTCACCCTCTCACTCCAACTCTCTCTCACTCTCTCGCTTTCACAAGCAATCTCTCTTTCACAATCCCTCTCACACGCTCGCTCTCACACTCTATCTCTTGCACGCACAATCTGCCACGCACACACACCATCTCTCTCTCACACACACAATCTCTGTCTCTCACATGCACTCTCTCTCTGATCATCATCTTGGCCCACACCCTCTCTGCCAACCCCACGCTTTCTCTTCCACCCCCCAAACTATCTCTGCACCATCGCACCCACCACCACCACCCGTGCTCTCTCATTCCAATGCTCTCTCCAGTTATGGATGAGAGAGAGTTGGTGAGGGAGGATGGAGATCCTTTCTTAACCCGTTTCTCAGTCTCTATTTCTCTCTGCGAGTGTTTGATGGGAACAGTATGGAGGGAGCTTAATTCTATATTTAACCCTGTGCTGTACCTGTCCTGGGAGTGTTAGTTGGGGACAGTATCGAGGGAGCTTTTCTCTGTATCTAACCCCGTGCTGTACCTGTCCTGGGAGTGTTTGATGGGCACAGTATAGGGGGAGCTTTTCTCTGTATATAACCCCGGACTGTACCTGTCCTGGGAGTGTTTGATGGGGACAGTATCGAGGGAGCTTTTCTCTGTATCTAACCCCGTGCTGTACCTGTCCTGGGAGTGTTTGATGGGCACAGTATAGGGGGAGCTTTTCTCTGTATATAACCCCGTGCTGTACCTTTCCTGGGAGTGTTTGATGGGCTCAGTATCGAGGGAGCTTTACTCTGTATCTAACCCCGTGCTGTACCTGTCCTGGGAGTGTTTGATGGCCACAGTGTAGCGGGACCTTTACTCTGTATCTAACCCCGTGCTGTACCTTTCCTGGGAGTGTTTGATGGGGACAGTATCAAGGGAGCTTTACTCTGTATCTAGCCCCTGCTGCATCATCTCTGGAAATGTTTTTTGTCAACATTCTCATCAAAAACAAAAACAATCCACAAATCAGGCCTAATAAATTGAACATCAGTTTCCTTGTTTGATTCTCCCTGGTCTGTTCTGATTCTCTGATAGATTCCTCATGTTTACCCTCCACATGAGCAGTCATCCTAATCCCGTCTACCTGTCCTGCTCCCAACGCGGCATCCGACTACAATAAGGCCAGTGATACAGGAGCGTCTCAGTGAGTGAGACAGGTGAGTCTTGAACCTGACCTGGGTGTATGTGAGTGACCCGGGTTAATCCGACACTCCAGGGACTGTTTAGACAGTTTGAGTGCATCGCAGCTTTGCCAGAATGAGACCTGGATTCCAAGGGTTAAATTGCAAAGTGAGATTGCACAAACTCGGGTTGTATTCCCTGAAATTTAGTAGCATCAGGGGTGACTTGATCAAATGGTCAAATCCTATTGATGTTACCTGTATGTTGCAAAGTTATTCTGATAATTTTCATCCCACAGAGTCAAAGTTTCTGCGATTCTGTGACTGAGTCAGAACTTCAAATAGTTCAGATTCACTGTTTAAAATTATCAGTCACTTTTCTGTGGTGGTTTTTGAGATTGAGTATGGATCTCAGAATCTGTCAGTGGAAGGGAGTTTCTACAGAGATAGGAAATGGGATTGATGAATAAAGGTGCAGGATTTTGTTCACTGCATTAGATTTTGTCTGTTGCAGTTTCCCAGAAGTTTACATTTTCATGGGAAAGGGATGATTATCCAATGTCAACAATTCAATTTCTTCAGACAAGTGAAAACGCAAGAGAAAGAGGGAATATACCAACACTGGAACAAACAGGCAACTGTATGAGAAAGGTTTCAATTCTCTGCATGTTTTAATGTGAATTCCTGAGCTAAAGATTGAAATAAACAGGAGTTTAAATCTCACACTGGAATGTTAACAAATTTTTGAACATTTTCAGTTTCCCCCTACACTTTCTCTTTCTGTCATCCTGTCTCGTTCCTTCTCTCCCTCTTCCACCCCATCTCTCTGCCACCCTATATATTTCTCTGTTTCTCTATCTCACCCCATATCTTTACCCTACACTCGCTCCCCTCTCTTCATCTCTCTCTATCAACTCATCCCTTTTTTATCGCTTGATCTCCTCTCTCTGTCTCACTCACTTACCCAGCTCTCTTTCCCTCTCTCCCTGCCTCTCTTCCTCTGGGAATCTAGTCTACAAACACCAGGCAGCCATTTTAGGTTTGTTCACAGTGGCCATTTTATGTCCCCACAGCAAATGGACATTTATGACAGAGTTGACTCATGTAACATTAGTATTTTAAACGTGACAGAGACACAGGTATGGAGACATAAATTCCACGTGTATTCCCTGGAATATTGAAGGATCCGGGCGTTCAGTCCCACACTTTGCTGTTGTAAATTTGAATTCTGAATTTTCTAAAACTGAATCTGGAAGTAAAAACCCCCGGGATTGAAAGATTCACATTCGTTCTGCTGCTGCAAAGCCCGTGTCTGTGTCTGTTTCTCAGTATTTATTAACAATTTAAGATAATAGCATAGAATGCCGCAAGTTTGCCATAATTCAATATCAGTTAGAAATGTCCCAATGCTATGATCAATATCAATCTTTCATTTAATTCCTATCTAACCCCGCGCTGTCCAATAACGGATGCAGAAACAAATAAATTGGAGGTTTCATTTCTCTGTCACTTTCTGTATCTTGAAGCTTCCATTTGGAGCTGGAAATCTCTCAGTTGATGAATGTTGTCTTGAAAATTTTACCCTGAATAGTGTCAGCCTTAGTATTGTGGAAACATGTGAAGAAAGTGTTTGCATTCACACCTTCCTACATTGTGAAATGTAAGTTAGCTTTGAAACAATAGGATGTAGGGCCAGGGAGTCTGAATGGACAACAGGTTTTTGATGATTAAAGAGTCAATTTTAATGATGTCCTTTGAAGGAGCCGTTTACTGTAAATGTCCCGAGACAATGAAATGCTTCAAAGGAAATATCCCGTTTGACAGAAATGGTTCCCCAATATCTGAATCACTTTCCAAGTCTTCAGAGACATGAAGGGGGCAGACATATTGTAAGATACAGATCATGAGATGCTGCAGAATCACAGAATTGAAGTTGTGGGGCCCTCTCCTGTTTCAGAATGTCAGTTTTGATGTTTAACTCTGTGAACCTTGGTTAATGATTCAGAAAGCAGAAAGTTCCAATCCAATCTGTAACCTGCACTGCAAATTCCAAAGAGATATGTACACCTTAAGTGAATGGGTGAAATAGTGAAAGATGGATTTCATTGTCGGCAAATGTGTGGCTCCTCACTTTAAAAAGGATGGAACAGGTTACATAAAAATGGTGAAAAGCTGCAAACAGTGAGGGTCCAAAGAGTCCCTATCCATTTCTGTCAAGACTAAGAAAACATCAAACAGTTCCAATGAGAAATTAAATTTGATATTTGGGATAAAGATGGTTACAAACTCACACTACACATTCCATGAATCAGGCTCTGTAACCTGCCTTTCAGCACATCACATGAAAAAATATGTTTTCAACAGTTCGTGATTCCAGTCTGTTACTCAATCCCGGGTATCTATTCTATATATAAACCCCCTGAACCCCTCGATTAGATTCCAGTCTGTAACTCAATCCCGGGTATCTATTTTATATATAAACCCCCTGAACCCCTCGATTAGATTCCAGTCTGTAACTCAAGCCCGGGAATCTATTATTCTATATATAAACCCCCCGAACCCCTCGATTAGATTCCAGTCTGAAACTCTCTCCCGGGTGTCTGTTATTCTATATATAAACCACCCCAACCCCTCGATTAGATTCCAGCACTTCCACATCACAAATTGAGGAAGGGGTCTCCCCCCATTTTAAAGTTGGTTAAAGGCTCTCCCGCTATTTTTAAGATGGGGGCGGGATCACCCTCCAATTTAAAGATGGAGAAGGGATGTCTCACAGGATAATGTCCTTTACGCTCAATAATGTTAAGAAATTTTTGAACATTTTCAGTTTCCCCCTACAATTTCTCTTTCTCTCATCCTGTCTCATTCCTTCTCTCCCTTTCCCATCCCATCTCTCTGCCACTCTATACATTTCTCTGTTTCTCTCTCTCACCCCATCACTTTACCCAACACTCGCTCCCCTCTCTTCATCTCTCTCTCTCAACTCATCCCTTTTTCTTTCGCTCGATCTCCCCCCTCTATTTCACTCGCTTACCCAGCTCTCTTTCCCTCTCACCCTGTCTCTCTGCCGCTCTGTCTCTCTATCTGTCGTTCCGTCTTTCTCTCTCTCTCTCACTCACTACTTACCTCCGTTGCTCTGCTACTCCCTCTGTCGCCGCCATATCTCTCCCTTTCGCCTTGTCTCTCTGTTGCTCTCTTTCTATCTCTGTACCTCTTTCATCCCATCTACCTCTCCGTCTATCTCTCTCTCTCTCTTTCTCTCCCAGGAAAACAGAGAGTAATGGTTCATGGGAATTTTTCCGGCTGGATGTAGGATTGTAGTGGAGTTCCGCAGGGGTCAGTATTGGAACCCTGGGTTTCCCTGATGTATATAAATGATTGAGATATTGGTGTGCAGGGGACCATTTCAGAGTTTGTGGATGGCACAAAACTTGGGAGAATGATAAACAGAGAGGGGGACAGTGTAGAGCATCAAAAGGACATTTACAAGTTAGTAGCGTGGGCAGATAGGTGGCCAATGATGTTCAATGTGGAGACGTTTGAGGTGATGCATTTTGGTAGGAGAAACATGGACAGGAAAAATAAAAGTAGGGGTGAAATTTTGAAGGGGGTGCAGGAGCAGAAAGACCTGGGTGGAGATGTGCATAGATCATTGAAGGTGGCAGGACAGGTTGAGCGAGTGTTCATAAAGCATATCGTATCCTGGGCTTTAATAATAGGGGCATAGAGTACAAGAGCAGGGAGGTTATGCTGAATTTATATAAGACGCTAGTTAGACCTCAGATGGAGTATTGTGTACAGTCCTGGGAGCCACACTATAGGAAGGATATGATTCCCGGGGCAGTGTGATTACGTGGGATGGAATTGAGATTTACACCCCTTCTGTGTTTGATGTTGGAATCAGCTTCATTTGGAGTGTGCTGTGTTTTGTAGACATTTTCAGATCTTTTTAAATAATTCCCTTTTTTTGTAGACTGCATCACTGAGTGTGAATTGGAGCTTAGCATCCATTTTTCAAATTGTTTGAAAATAGTTTTAAACTTCGCCCCTAGTTCCAAACTCTCCCACAAGGGGAAACATCTTCTCCACATCCACCCTGTTAAGACCCCTCAGGAACTTACATCTTTCACTAAGATCACCTCTCCAAATTCTAAACTCCAATGGATACAGGCCCAGCCTGTCCAACCTTTCCTCATAAGAAAATCAGAATCCTTTCCTCATAAGATCCGAGATGATGAGAAATGCCTCACACAATTGGCCTTGTCCTTGTCTTCATTGGTTTCTGAGCAACAACCTTCAATAATAATTATAATAATTTCGGGGAAGGGGCAGACGAGTGAGACCAGTGAAATTTTCCTTGCAGAGTGTCGAAAGTAGATTGATGGGCTGAATGGCCTCCTTCTGTGTTGTAAACTTTCTGTGTTACACACGCAGGTTAACATTTCATTCTCGAATAAGCTTCACTCTTTCCTCCATTGTAGGTTCCAGCACTTCCACATCACAAGTTGGGCAATGGATCTCCCTCCATTTTAAAGATGGAGAAAGTGGCTCCCACCATTTTAAAGATGGGAATGGATCTTCCTCCATTTTAAAGATGGAGAAGACGTAGCCTAGTGGGACATAAGCAAGGCTTTTGATAAGGTCCCACAAGGGAGAACGAAAGCGAAGGTAAGAGCCCATGGGATCCAAGGCAATTTTTCTATTTGGATCCAGAATTGGCTGAGTGGCAGGAAGCAGAGGGTGATGGTCAAGGGGTGTTTTTGTGACTGGATCCCTGTGTCCAGTGGGGTTCCACTGGGATGGGTGTTGGGTCCCTTGCTGTGTGTGGTATGTATAAACGATTTAGACTTCAATGTAGGAGGGTTGATCAGCAAGGTTGTGGATGACACGATAATTGGTGGTGTGGTAAATAGTGAGGAGGAGAGCCTTAGATTACAGGCGGATATAGACGGACTGGTCAGTGGTTCATGGACTTTAATCCGGATAAGTGTGAGGTGATGCACTTGGGCAGGACACACAAGGAACAGGAATACATGATGAATGGTAGGACCCTGGGATCTAATGAGCATTAGAGAGACCTTGGTGTGTATGTCCACTGGTCCCTTAAGGTAGTGGGACAGGTAAATAAGGTGGTTAAGAAGGCATATGAGATACTTTCCTTTATTAGCCGAGACATAGAATATAAGAGCGGGGAAGTCATGCTGGAACTGCATAAAACGCTGGTTAGGCCACAGCTAGAGTATTGCATGTAGTTCTGGAGTCCGCATTATAGGAAGGATGTGATTGCACTAGGGAGAGAGCAGAGGAGATTTACCAGGATGTTGCCCTGGTATCTGTTATTCTATATATAATCCACCCCGAACCCCTCAATTAGATTCCAGTCTGTAACTCACTCTCGGGTATCTGTTATTCTGTATATAATCCACCCTGAACCCCTCGATTTGATTCCAGTCAGTAACTCACTCCCGCGTATCTGTTATTCTATATATAAACCCCCTGAACCCCTCGATTAGATTCCAGTCTGTAACTCACTCTCGGGTATCTGTTATTCTATATATAATCCACCCCGAACCCCTCGATTAGATTCCAGTCTGTAACTCACTCCCGGGTATCAGTCATTCTATATATATAAACCCACCAAACCCCTAGATTAGATTCCAGTCTGTAACTCACTCGCGGGTATCTGTTACGCAAGATATGAAGCACCCCAAACCCCTCGATTAGATTCCAGTCTGTAACTCTCTCCGGGTATCTGTTATTCTATATATAATCCACCCCGAACCCCTCGATTAGATTCCAGTCTGTAACTCACTCCCGGGTATCTGTTATTCTATATATAATCCACCCGGAACCCCTCGATTAGATTCCAGTCTGTAACTCACACCCGGGTATCTGTTATTCTATATATAAACCACCCCGAACCCCTCGATTAGATTCCAGTCTGTAACTCACACCCGGGTATCTGTTATTCTATATATAAACCCCCCAAACCCCTCGGTTATATTCCAGTCTGTAACTCACTCCCAGGTATCTGTTATTCTATATATAATCCACCCCGAACCTCCCGATTAGATTCCAGTCTGTAACTAACACCCGGGTATCTGATGCTTTAGAGGAAATGTCCCGAGAGAGAGAAATGGTTCCCCAATGTCTGAAACAGTTTCCCAAGTCTTCAGAGACATGAAGGGGCAGAGCTATGGTACGAAACAGATCATGAGATGCCAGAGAATCACAGAGTTGAAGTTGTGGGGCCCTCTACTGTTTCAGAATGTCAGTTTTGATATTTAACTCTGTGAAACCTGGCTAATGATTCAGAAAGCAGAAAGATCCAATCCAATCTGTAACCTGCACTGCAAATTCCAAAGAGATATGTACACCTTAAGTGAATGAGTGAAATAGTGAAAGATGGATTTCATTGTAGGCAAATGTGTGGCTCCTCACTTTAAAAAGGATGGAACAGGTTAAATTATAAATGGTGAAAAGCTGCAAACAGTGAGGGTCCAAAGAGTCCCTATCCATTTGTGTCAAGACTAAGAAAACGTCAAACAGTTCCAATGAGAAATTAAATTTGATATTTGGGATAAAGCTGGTTACAAACTCACACTACCCATTCCATGAATCAGCCTCTGTAACCTGCACTTCATCACATCACAAGAAAAGTTATATTTTCAACGGTTCTTGATTCCAGTCTGTAACTCAAACCCGCGTATTTATTATTACACATATAAACCCCCTGAACCCTTCGATTAGATTCCAGTCTGTAACTCAATCCCGGGTATCTATTATTCTGTATATAAACCCCCTGAACACCTTGATAAGATTCCAGTCTGTAACTCAATCCTTGGTATCCATTATTCTATATATAAACCCCCCGAACCCCTCGATTAGATTCCAGTCTGTAACTCACTCCTGGGTATCTATTATTTAATATATAAACCCCCTGAACCGCTCGATTAGATTCCAGTCTGTAACTCTCTCCCGGGTATCTATTGTATAATATATAAACCCCCTGAACCCCTCGATTAGATTCCAGTCTGTAAGTCAATCCTTGGTATCTATTATTCTATATATAAACCCCCTGACACCTGGATTAGATTCCCGCCTGTAACTTACTCCCGGGTAATTATTATAATATATATAAACCCCCTGAACACCTCGATTAGATTCCAGTCTGTAACTCAATCCTTGGTATCTATTATTCTATATGTAAACCCCACAAACCCCTCGATTAGATTCCATTCTGTAACTGACTCCCGGGTATCCATTATTCTATATACAAACCCCACAAACCCCTCGATTAGATTCCAGCACTTCCACATCACAAGTTGAGGAAGGGGTCTCCCCCCATTTTAAAGATGGTGAAAGGATCTCCCTCCAATTTAAAGATAGAGAAGGGATGTCTCACAGGATATTGTTCTTTATACTCAAAAAATGTTAACAAATTTCTGAACATTTTCAGTTTCCCCCTACACTTTCTCCTTCTCTCACCGTCATTTTCATTCTCTCCCTCTCCCACCCCATCTCTCTGCCACTCTACCACATTTCTCTGTTTCTCTCTCTCACCCCATCACTTTACCCTACACTCGCTCCCCTCTCTTCACCTCTCTCTCTCTCACCTCATCCCTTTTCCTTTCATTTTATCTCTTCTCTCTATCTCACTCGCTCGCACCAGCTCTCTTTCTCTCTCACCCTGTCTCTCCGTCGTTCTGTCTCTCTATCTCTCATTCCAGCTATCTCTCCCTCTCTCTCACTCCTTTCCTCCGTTGCTCTGCTCCTCTCTCTGTCGCCCCCATCTCTCTCCCTCTCGCCTTGTCTCTCTTTCTATCTCTGTACCTCTTTCATCCCATCTATCTCGCCCTCTCTCTCTCTCTCTCTCTCTCTCTCTCCCTCTCCCAGCTTCTTTTGAGCCAAAATTGGATATAAAGCTGAATGGAAAATTTTTTCAGGCTCCCGAGAATAGGCAGACGAGTCAGACCAGCGAAATGTGGATACAGAATTGGCTGATGGATAGGAAACAGAGAGTTCACGGATATTTTTCCGGCTGTATGTAGGATTGTAGTGGAGTTCCCCAGGGGTCATTATTGGAACCCTGGATTTCCCTGCTGTATATAAATGATTGAGATATTGGTGTGCAGGGGACCATTTCAGAGTTTGTGGATGGCACAAAACTTGGGAGAATGATAAACAGAGAGGGGGACAGTGTAGAGCATCAAAAGGACATTTACAAGTTGGTAGAGTGGGCAGATAGGTGGCCAATGATGTTCCTGGGCCTGTTTGATGGGACAGAGCAGAGGGAATGTTACACTCTATCGAACCCCATACTGTATTTGGTTTGGGTGTGTTTGTTGAACAGTGTGGATGAAGCTTTACACTGGAATTTAGGTGAGGTTGTGATTTGATGAAATATTTCATTGTATTTCATTGAGGTGTGTGACAAAGAGGAGATTTAAAATCTGACATCTGAAGCTGTTTAAAAGCTTGTTATGATTGCTAAATAAGACAGGTGGGGAGACAGTGCGATGAAGTGGAATCTGTTCAATCAGATTCACAGGGGCCATTACTGTTCAGTTTACTGAGATTCTGAATTTAGTTTTACCTGTGTGATTTTCTGTGTCTTTCTCCCTCCAGCTTTTCTCTCTCCCTCTCTCTCTCTCCAGCTCTCTTTGTGCCCATTTTAAACTTTAATCAACAAAAACTGACCAGAAACAGCAATGTGATTTGTCATTATTTGAAATGGGGAGACAGGAACATTTCATCTATTATTTCAATGCAGAGCACATGAGACAGGGGGAAGGAAAATAGAAAGATGGAGAGAGAGAACGAGCGAGAAAGAGGGATGCAGAAAGAGAGGACAGGGACAAGGGCCTAGATAGGAACATCCATCTTTACCCTGAATGTGAGAGACAGGAGCAGAGAGAGAAAAGGGAGGGAGTGATTGAAACAGGGAGAGAGAGGGAGGCCGACGGGAGTGGAGGTGTAAAAACAGGAGAGGTTGTGGGAAAGAGAGACAGGGTCTGATGGTCTCCAGTGTGTAGTCACAAGCCACCTCCACTCACATCCTCTGAGATAGAATGAGATTTTAAAATAAATCCTTGGATGGTAATATTAAAAAGTGTCCCAAAGGAATGAGCAGCCTCTTCCCAAACTGAAAGAGGGAGTTTAGCAACTTCTGGAGTCTGATGGCGGGGGGGACAGGGGGAAGCATTTTAATTCAATTTATGCAGTTAAATGTCCTTGCTTTTGTCCTTTCAACAAAATTTATCTCTTTTTCTACTGAGAAATTTGTATTCTGAAAACTGGAATGTGAGGATCCATAGAGGGAAAGTCAGGGACAAGGACAAGGAGCTTCTTCCAGAGGGTGATAGTCTGAGGCCTGGTCCACAGGCTTCACCCACATGAACTGTGTCTGATTATTACCCCAGTCGAGGTTTAATTTTCATCTCTGAGAGACAGAGAGAGAGAGAGGGGGACAGAGATGTGAGTGAGATAGGAAGAGAGATACAGAGAGAAACACAGGGGATGGGAAAGGTCTCTCAATCTGTTTTAGCCTCTGGTTTATAACTGGGATAATTTTGTATTTGGATGTTGCTCAGGAATTGTGTAACTGTGAAGGGGAGGGGTTGTGTGTGGG